>NW_027475343.1:0-70612 GCF_051020985.1 Nomia melanderi | reverse complement strand
TTTATTTAGTTTTATACAGTTTTATATAGTTTTATATAGTTTTATATAGTTTTATGTAGTTTTATAGAGTTTTATATAGTTTTATATAGTTTTATATAGTTTTATATAGTTTTATATAGTTCTATAGAGTTTTACATAGGTTTATATAGTTTTGTTATGTTTTCATAGTTTTACATAGTTTTATATACTTTTAAATAGTTTTATGTTGTTTCATAGAGATTTATATAGTTTTGTATAGTTTTATATAGTTTTATATAGTTTTGTTAGTTCTTTATAGTTATTTATAGTTTTATATAGTGTTATATAGTATTATATAGTTTTAATAGTTTTAAACCGTTTTATATAGTTTTATATAGATTTATATAGTTTTATGTAGTTTTATAGAGTTCTATATAGTTTTATAGAGTTTTATAAAGTTTTATATAGTTTTGTTAGTTTTATATATTTTTATATAGTTTTATATAGTTTTATATAGTTTTCTTAGTTTTATATAGTTATATATAGTTTTATATAGTTTTAATAGTTTTATATTGTTTTATATAGTTTTATACAGTTTTGTATAGTTTTATATAGTTTTCTTAGTTTTATATAGTTTCATATAGTTGCATATAGTTATATATAGTTTTATATAGTTTTGATAGTTTTATATTGTTTTATATAGTTTTCTTAGTTTTATATAGTTTTATATAGTTTTATATAGATTTATGTAGTTTTATATAGTTTTATATAGTTTTCTAAGTTTCGTATAGTTTTATATAGTTATATATAGTTTTATATAGTTTTGATAGATTTATATTGTTTTATATAGTTTTCTTAGTTTTATATAGTTTTATATAGTTTTATATAGATTTATGTAGTTTTATATAGTTTTATAGAGCTTTATATAGTTTTATATAGTTTTAAATAGTTTTCTTAGTTTGATATAGTTTTATATATTTATATATAGTTTTATATAATTTTGATAGTTTCATATTGTTTTATATAGTTTTATGTAGTTTTATATAGTTTTATATAGTTTTAAACATTTTTATATAGTTTTATAGAGTTTTATGTAGTTTTGTATAGTTTTCTAAGTTTTATATAGTTTTATATAGTTTTATGTAGTTTTATATAGTTTTATATTCTTTACATAGTTTTATATAGTTCTATATAGTTTTATAGACTATCATATAGTTTTATATAGTTTTATCAGTTTTATATAGATTTATCAGTTTTATATTGTTTTATATAGTTTTGTTAGTTTTATATAGTTTTATAGAGTTTTATATAGTTTTATATAGTTTTATATAGGTTTATATAGTTTTATATAGTGTTATATAGTTTTATATAGTTTTATATACTTTTATATGTTTTATATAGCTTTATATAGCTTTATATAGTGTTATATAGTTTTATATAGTTTTATTAGTTTTAAATCGTTTTATATAATTTTATATAGATTTATATAATTTTATTAGTTTTATTGGTTTTATATAGTTTTATGAGTTTTATATAGATTTATGTAGTTTTATATAGTTTTATAGAGCTTTATATAGTTTTATATAGTTTTATATTGTTTTATAGAGTTTTATAAAGTCTTATATAGTTTTGTTAGTTTTATATATTTTTATATAGTTTTATACAGTTTTACATAGTTTTCTTAGTTTTATATAGTTTTATATAGTTATATATAGTTTTATATAGTTTTCTTAGTTTTATATAGTTTCATATAGTTTTATATAGTTTTGATAGTTTTATATTGCTTTATATAGTTTTATATAGTTTTATATAGTTTTATATAGTTTTAATCATTTTTATGTAGTTTTATAGAGTTTTATATAGTTTTGTATAGTTTTATACAGTTTTGATAGTTTTATATTGTTTTATATAGTTTTATATAGTTTTATGTAGTTTTATATAGTGTTATATAGTTTTATATAGTTTTATTAGTTTTAAATCGTTTTATATAATTTTATATAGATTTATATAGTTTTATTAGTTTTATTAGTTTTATATAGTTTTATGTAGTTTTAATAGTTTTATATAGGTTTATATAGTTTTATATAGTTTTATATAGTTTTATATAGTTTTAAACATTTTTATATAGTTTTATACAGTTTTATATAGTTTTATTTAGTTTTATATAGTTTTATATAGATTCCTTAGTTTTATATAGTTTCATATAGTTTTATATAGTTCTATATAGTTTTATAGAGTTTCATATAGTTTTATATAGTTTTATTAGTTTTATATAGTTTTATATAGTTTTGTTAGTTTTATATATTTTTATATAGTTTTATATAGTTTTATATAGTTTTGTATAGTTTTATATGTTTTATATAGTTTTATATAGTTTTATATAGTTTTATATAGTGTTATATAGTTTTATATAGTTTTAAACATTTTTATATAGTTTTATACAGTTTTATATAGTTTTATATAGTTTTATATAGTTTTATATAGTTTTATATAGTTTTAAACATTTTTATATAGTTTTATACAGTTTTATATAGTTTTATATAGTTTTATATAGTTTTATATAGTTTTAAACATTTTTATATAGTTTTATACAGTTTTATATAGTTTTATATAGTATTACATAGTTTTATATAGTGTTATACAGTTTTATATGTTTTATATAGTTTTACATAGTTTTATATAGTTTTATATAGTTTTATATAGTTTTATATAGTTTTATATAGTTTTATATAGTTTTAAACATTTTTATATAGTTTTATACAGTTTTATATAGTTTTATATAGTTTTATATAGTTTTATATAGTTTAATATAGTTTTATATAGTTTTATAGATCTTTATATAGTTTTATATAGTTTCATATAGTTTTATAGAGTTTTATAAAGCTTTATATAGTTTTGTTAGTTTTATATATTTTTATATAGTTTTATATAGTTTTATATAGTTTTATATAGTTTTATATGTTTTATATAGTTTTATATAGTTTTATATAGTTTCATATAGTTTTATAGAGCTTTACATAGTTTTATATAGTTTTATATAGTTTTATTGAGTTTTATAAAGCTTTATATAGTTTCGTTAGTTTTATATATTTTTATATAGTTTTATATAGTTTTATATAGTTTTATATAGTTTTATATGTTTTATATAGTTTTATATAGTTTTATATAGTTTTATATAGTTTTATATAGTTTTATATAGTTTTATATAGTTTTATATAGTTTTATATAGTTTTATATAGGTTTATATAGTTTTATACAGTGTTATATAGTTTTATATAGTTTTATTAGTTTTAAATCGTTTTATTTAATTTTATATAGATTTATATAGTTTATTAGTTTTATTAGTTTTATATAGTTTTATTAGTTTTATATAGTTTTATGTAGTTTTATATAGTTTTATAGAGCTTTATATAGTTTTATATAGTTTTATATAGTTTTATAGAGTTTTATATAGTTTTATATAGTTTTGTTAGTTTTATATATTTTTATATAGTTTTATATAGTTTTATATAGTTTTCTTAGTTTTATATAGTTTCATATAGTTTTATAGAGCTTTATATAGTTTTATATAGTTTTATATAGTTTTATATAGTTTTATATAGTTTTATAGAGCTTTATATAGTTTTATATAGTTTTATATAGTTTTATCTAGTTTTATATAGTTTTATATAGCTTTATATAGTTTTATAGAGTTTTATATAGTTTTAAATAGTTTTATTAGTTTTAAATCGTTTTATATAATTTTATATAGATTTATATTGTTTTATTAGTTTTATTAGTTTTATATAGTTTCATTAGTTTTATATAGATTTATGTAGTTTTATATAGTTTTATAGAGCTTTATATAGTTTTATATAGTTTTATATAGTTTTATAGAGTTTTATAAAGTTTTATGTAGTTTTGTTAGTTTTATATATTTTTATATAGTTTTATATAGTTTCATATAGTTTTGTTAGTTTTATATATTTTTATATAGTTTTATATAGTTTTATATAGTTATATATAGTTTTATATAGTTTTAATAGTTCTATATTGTTTTATATAGTTTTATACAGTTTTGTATAGTTTTATATAGGTTTGTAAGTTTTATATAGTTTCATATAGTTTTATATAGTTATATATAGTTTTATATAGTTTTGATAGTTTTATATTGTTTTATATAGTTTTCTTAGTTTTATATAGTGTTATATAGTATTATATAGTTTTATTAGTTTTAAATCGTTTTATATAGTTTTATATAGATTTATATAGTTGTATATAGTTTTATATAGTTTTATATAGTTTTATATAGTTTTATATAGATTTATATAGTTTTATATAGTATTATATAGTTTTATTAGTTTCAAATCGTTTTATATAGTTTTATATAGATTTATATAGTTTTATATAGTTTTATATAGTTTTATATAGTTTTATATAGTTTTATATAGTTTTATATAGTTTTATATAGTGTTATATAGTTTTATGTAGTTTTATTAGTATTAAATCGTTTGATACAGTTTTATTAGTTTTAAATAGTTTTATATAGTTTTATTAGTTTTATATAGTTTTATAGAGTCTTATATAGTTATATATAGTTTTATATGTTTTATATAGTTTTATATAGTTTTATACAGTTTTGTTAGTTTTTTATAGTTATTTATAGTTTTATATAGTGTTATATAGTATTATATAGTTTTATTAGTTTTAAATCGTTATATATAGTGTTATATAGTATTATATAGTTTTATTAGTTTTAAATCGTTTTATATAGTTTTATATAGATTTATATAGTTTTATATAGTTTAATATAGTTTTATATAGTTTTATATAGTTTTATATAGTTTTATATAGTTTTATATAGTTTTATATAGTTTTACATAGTTTTATATAGTTTTATATAGTTTCCTTAGTTTTATATAGTTTTGTATAGTTTTATGTAGTTTTTCTAGTTTTATATAGTTTTATATAGTTTTATATAGTTTTATATAGTTTTATATAGTTTTATATAGTTTTATATAGTTTTGTTAGTTTTAAATAGTTTTATATAGTTTTCTTAGTTTTATATAGTTATATATATTTATATATAGTTTAATATAGTTTTGATAGTTTTATATTGTTTTATATAGTTCTACATAGTTTTATGTAGTTCTATATAGTTTTATAGAGTTTCATATAGTTTTATATAGTTTTATATAGTTTTATTTGTTTTATATAGTTTTATATAGTTTTGTTAGTTTTATATAGTTTTATATAGTTTTATATAGTTTTATAGAGTTTTATATAGTTTTATATAGTTTTATTAGTTTTATATAGTTCTATAAATTTTTCTTAGTTTTATAGAGTTTTATATAGTTTTGTATAGTTTCCTTAATTTTATATAGTTTTATACAGTTTGATGTAGTTTTATATTGTTTTATATAGTTATATATAGTTTTATATAGTTTTAATAGTTTTATATTCTTTTATATAGTTTTATATAGTTTTATATAGTTTTATTTAGTTTTGTATAGTTTTCTTAGTTTTATATACTTTTATATAGATTTATATAGTTTTATATAGTTTTATATAGTTTTATATAGTTTTATATAGTTTTATATAGGTTTATATAGATTTATGTAGTTTTATATAGTTTTATAGAGCATTATACAGTTTTATATAGTTTTATATAGTTTCATAGAGTTTTATGAACTTTTATATAGTTTTATATAGTTTTGTAAGTTTTATATATTTTTATATAGTTTTATATAGTTTTATATAGTTGTATATAGTTTTATATAGTTTTATTCGTTTTACATAGTTTTATGTAGTTTCATATAGTATTATATAGTTTTATACAGTTTTATTGGTTTTATGTAGTTTGGTATAGTTCTCGATAATTTCATATTGTTTTATTAGTTTTATATAGTTTTATATAGTTTTGTATAGATTTAAATAGTTTTATATAGTTTTATACAGTTTTGTATAGTTTTATATAGTTTTATATAGTTTCATATATACTTTTATATGGTTTTATATTGTTTTATATAGTTTTATATAGTTTTATATAGTTTTATGTAGTTTTATATAGTTTCATATAGTTTTATATAGTTTCATATAGTTTTATATAGTTCTAAATAGTTTCATATAGTTTCATATAGTCTTATATAGTTTTATATAGTTTTATATAGTTTTACATACTTTTATATAGTTTTATATAGTTTTATATAGTTTTATATAGTTTTATATAGTTAAATATAGTTTTGTATAATTTTATATAGTTTTATTTAGTCTTATATAGTTTTACATAGTTTCATATAGTTTTATATAATTTTATTTAGTTTTATATAGTTTTATGTGGTTTTATATAGTTTTGTATAGTTTTCTACAGTTTTATATAGTTTTGTATAGTTTTATATAGTCTTATGTAGTTTTATATTGCTTTATATAGTTCTATATAGTTTTATATAGTTTTATATAGTTTTATAGTTTTATATAGTTTTATATAGTTTTATATAGTTTTATATAGTTTTATATAGTTTTATATAGTTTTATATATTCTTATATAGTTTGATATAGTTTTACACAGTTTTATTTAGTCCTATTAGTTTTGTATATTTGTATTACTTTTGTATAGTTTTATATAATTTTATATAGTAAGAAAGCCCTGGCGCATAAGTGAGTTATGCAGGCAAGATCTCGGAGCATCAGCGGCAGAGAAGATCTGAGTTACACGGTACCGCACACTCAGGTTTTGTCAAAAATCGAGCATGTATGTGCTGATATCTCGGGAGTTATAGGAAATAGTAAGATAAATCAAGCTGCATTTTCTGTTGGAGGACCTGGCGCATGAATGTGTGCAGCAGGAACGACCTCAGACCACCAGCTGCCGAGAAAACCACGAACACATGGGGCCGGTCACTCAGGGTCAGGGAAGAATCCAATATATATGTGGTGATATCTCGGGAGCTATAAGGGCTAGGGCGATAAAACAAAGAGAGTAGCCTATAGGAAGCCCTGGCCCACAAATCGGGGCAGCAGAAACGACCTCGGGCCACCAGGCTCCGAGAATATTACAGATTTTCGGTATTCGTCACCCAAGGTCATGTAAAAATCCAGCATATATTTGGTTACATCTCGGGTGCTATTAGAGATAGCGCAATAAACCAAAGTGCCTTGTCTGTAGGTGGCCCTGGCGCATGAGTCTGGGCAGCAGGAACGACCTCGGACCACCAGGAGCCGAGAAAACCACCGACTGATGGGGCCGGATACTAAAGGTCAGGGTAAAATCCAATATATATCTGGTAATATCTCGGGTGGTATTAGAGATAGCGCGATAAACCAAAGTGAATTATCTGCAGGAGGCCCTGCCGCATGAATCTGTGCAGCAGGATCGACCTCGGACCACCAGGGGCCGAGAAAACCACCGTCTCAAGGGGCCGAACACTCAGGGTCATGTAAAAATCCAGCATATATCTGGTGATATCTCGGGTGCTATTACAGATAGCGCGATAAAACAAAGTGCATTGTCTGCAGGAAGCCCTGTCGCATGAATCTGTGTAGCGGGATCGACCTCGGACCACCAGGGGCCGAGAAAGCCTCCGACACATGGGACCGGACTTTCAAGGTCAGGGAAAGATCCAATATATATCTGGTGATATCTCGGGTGCTATTAGAGATAGCGCGATAAATAAAAGTGCATTGTCTGTAGGAGGCCCTTGCGCATGAATCTGTGCAGCGGGAACGACCTCGGACCACCAGGGGCCGAGAAAATTACAGATCTTCGGTATCCGTCACCCAAGGTCATGTACAAATCTAGCATATATCTGGTGATATCTCGGGTGCTATTAGAGATAGCGCAATAAATCAAAGTGCATTGTCTGCAGTAGGCCCTGGCGCATGCATCTGTGCAGCAGGAAAGACCTCGGACCACCAGGGGCCGAGAAAACCTCCGACACATTGGACCGGACTTTCAAGGTCAGGGAAAGATCCAATATATATCTGGTGATATCTCGGGTGCTATTAGAGATAGCGCGATAAATCAAAATGCACTGTCTGCGGGAGGCCCTGGCGCATGAATCTGTGCACCGGGATCGACCTCGGACCACCAGGGTCCGTGAAAACAACCGACACATGGGGCCGGACACTCAGGGTCAGGAAAAAATCCAGCATATATCTGGAGATATCTCGGGTGGTATTACAGATAGCGCGATAGATCAAAGGGCATTGTCTGTAGGAGGCCCTTGCGCATGCATCTGTACAGCAGGAGCGACTTCGGACCACCAGGGGCCGAGAAAATTAAAGATTTTCGATATCCGTCACCTAAGATCAGGGAAAAATCCAGCATATATCTGGTCATATCTCGGGTGCTATTAGAGATAGCGCAATAAATCAAAGTGCATTGTCTGTAGGAGGCCCTGGCGCATGAATCTGGGCAGCAGGAACGACCTCGGACCACCAGGGGCCGAGAAAACCACCGACTCATGGGGCCGGACTGTCAGGGTCAGTGTAATATCCAATATATATCTGGTGATATCTCGGGTGCTATTAGAGATAGCGCGATAAATAAAAGTGCATTGTCTGTAGGAGGCCCTTGCGCATGAATCTGTGCAGCGGGAACTACCTCGGACCACCAGGGGCCGAGAAAATTACAGATTTTCGGTATCCGTCACCCAAGGTCATAAAAAAATCCAGGGTGTATCTGATGATATCTCGGGGGCTATTAGAGATAGCGCAATAAATCAAAGTGCAATGTCTGCGGGAGGCCCTGGCGCATGATTCTGTGCAGCGGGATCGACCTCGGACCACCGGGGTCCGTGAAAACAACCGACACATGGGGCCGGACACAGAGGGTCAGGGAAAAATCCAGCATATATCTGGTCATATCTCGGGTGCTATTAGAGATAGCGCAATAAATCAAAGTGCATTGTCTGTAGGAGGCCCTGGCGCATGAATCTGGGCAGCAGGATCCACTTCGGACCACCAGGGGCCGAGGAAACCACCGACTCATGGGGCCGGATACTAAAGGTCATGTAAATATCCAGGATGTATCTGATGATATCTCGGGTGCTATTAGAGATAGTGCGATAAATCAAAGTGCACTGTCTGCGGGAGGCCCTGGCGCATGAATCTGTGCAGCGGGATCGACCTCGGACAACCAGGGGCCGAGAAAACCTCCGACACATGGGACCGGACTTTCAAGGTCAGGGAAAGATCCAATGTATATCTGGTGATATCTCGGGTGCTATTAGAGATAGCGCAATAAATCAAAGTGCCTTGTCTGCAGGAGGCCCTGGCGCATGAATCTGTGTAGCGGGATCGACCTCGGACCACCAGGGGCCGAGAAAACCTCCGACACATGGGACCGGACTTTCAAGGTCAGGGAAAGATCCAATATATATCTGGTGATATCTCGGGTGCTATTAGAGATAGCGCAATAAACCAAAGTGCATTGTCTGCAGGAGGCCCTGGCGCATGAATCTGTGCAGCGGGAACGACCTCGGACCACCAGGGGCCGAGAAAACCACCGACACATGAAGCCGGGCACTCAGGGTCAGGGAAAAATCCAGCATATATCTGGTGATATCTCGGGTGCTATTAGAGATAGCGCAATAAACCAAAGTGCCTTGTCTGTAGGTGGCCCTGGCGCATGAGTCTGGGCAGCAGGAACGACCTCGGACCACCAGGAGCAGAGAAAACCACCGACTGATGGGGCCGGATACTAAAGGTCATGTAAAAATCCAGGATGTATCTGATGATATCTCGGGTGGTATTAGTGACAGCGCAATAAATCAGAGTGCATTGTCTGCAGGAGCCCTGGCGCATGAATCTGTGCAGTGGGATCGACCTCGGACTACCAGGGGCCGAGAAAATTACAGATTTTCGGTATCCGTCGCCTAAGGCCATGTAAAAATCCAGCATATATCTGGTGATATCTCGGGTGGTATTAGAGATAGCGCGATAAATCAAAGTGCGTTGTCCGTAGGAGGCCCTTGCGCATGAATCTGAGCAGCAGGAAAGACCTCGGACCACCAGGGGCCGAGAAAATTACAGATCTTCGGTATCCGTCACCCAAGGTCATATACAAATCCAGCATATATGTGTTGATATCTCGGGTGCTATTAGAGATAGCGCCATAAATCAAAGTGCATTGTCTGCAGGAAGCCCTGGCGCATGAATCTGTGCAGCGGGAACGTCCTCGGACCACCAGGGGCCGAGAAAACCACCGTCTCATGGGGCCGGACCCTCAGGGTCAGGGAAAAATCCAATATATATCTTGTGATATCTCGGGTGCTATTAGAAATAGCGAAATAAATCAAAGTGCATTGTCTGCAGGAGGCCCTGGCTCATGAATCTGTGCAGCGGGAACGACCTTGGACCACCAGGGGCCGAGAAAACCACCATCTCATGGGGTCGGACTGTCAGGGTCAGGGAAAAATCCAATATATATCTGGTGATATCTCGGGTGCTATTAGAGATAGCGCAATAAATCAAAGTGCATAGTTTGTAGGAGGCCCTGGCGCATGAATCTGTGCAGCGGAAACGACCTCGGACCACCAGGGGCCGAGAAAATCACCGTCTCATGGGGCCGGACTGTCAGGGTCAGGGGAAAATCCAATATATATCTGGTGATATCTCGGGTGCTATTACAGATAGCGCAATAAATCAAATTTCATTGTCTGCAGGAGGCCCTAGCGCACGAATCGGTGCAGCGGGAGCGACCTCGGACCACCAGGGGCCGAGAAAATCTCCGTCTCATGGGGCCGGACTGTCAGGGGCAGGAAAAAATCCAATATATATCTGGTGATATCTCGGGTGCTCTTAGAGATAGCGCAATAAATCTAAGTGCATTGTCTGCAGGAGGCCCTGGCCCATGAATCTGTGCAGCGGGAACGACCTCGGACCACCAGGGGCCGAGAAAATCACCGACTCCTGGGGCCGGACTGTCAGGGTCAGGGAAAAATCCAATATATATCTGGTGATATCTCGGGTGCTATTAGAGATAGCGAAATAAATCAAAGTGCATTGTCTGCAGGAGGCCCTGGCGCATGAATCTGTGCAGCGGGAACGACCTCGGACCACCAGGGGCCGAGAAAATCACCGTCTCATGGGGCCGGACACTCAGGGTCAGCGGAAAATCCAATATATATCTGGTGATATCTCGGGTGCTATTACAGATAGCGCAATAAATCAAAGTGCATTGTCTGTTGGAGGCCCTGGCGCTTGAATCAGTGCAGCGGGATCGACCTCGGACCACCAGGGGCCGAGAAAACCACCGAAACATGGGGTCGGACAATCAGGGTCAGGGAAAAATCCAATATAAATCTGGTGATATCTCGGGTGCTATTACAGATAGCGCAATAAATCAAAGTGCATTGTCTGCAGGAGGCCCTGGCGCATGAATCTGGGCTGCGGGACCGACCTCGGACCACCAGGGGCCGAGAAAACTACCGTCTCATGGGGTCGGACTGTCAGGGTCAGGGAAAAATCCAATATATATCTGGTGATATCTCGGGTGCTATTAGAGATAGCGTAATAAATCAAAGTGCATTGTCTGCAGGAGGCCCTAGCCCATGAATCTGTGCAGCGGGACCGACCTCGGACCACCAGGGGCCGAGAAAACTTCCGTCTCATGGGGCCGGACACTCAGGGTCAGGGAAAAATCCAATATATATCTGGTGATATCTCGGGTGCTATTAGAGATAGCGCAATAAAAGAAAGTGCATTGTCTGTAGGAGGCCCTGGCGCATGAATCTGTGCAGCAGGAGCTACCTCGGACCACCAAAGGCCGAGAAAATTACAGATTTTCGGTATCCGTCACCCAAGGTCATGTAAAAATCCAGCATATATCTGGTGATATCTCGGGTGCTATTAGAGAGAGCGCAATAAACCAAAGTGAATTATCTGTAGGAGGCCCTGGCGCATGAATATGTGCAGCGGGAACGACCTCGGACCACCAGGGGCCGAGAAAACCACCGTCTCATGGGGTCGGACGCTCAGGGTCAGGGAAAAATCCAATATATATCTGGTTATATCTCGGGTGCTCTTACAGATAGAGCACTAAACCAAAGTGAATCATCTGCAGGGGGCCCTGGCGCATGAATCTGTGCAGCGGGAACGACCTCGGACCACCAGGGGCCGAGAAAACTACAGTCTCATGGGGCCGGACACTCAGGGTCAGGGAAAAATCCAATATATATATGGTGAGATCTCGGGTGCTATTAGAGATAGCGCAATAAATCAAAGTGAATTATCTGCAGGCTGCCCTGGCGCATGAATCTGTGCAGCGGGATCGACTTCGGACCACGAGGTACCGAGTGAACCATCGACACATGGGGCCAGACTGTCAGGGTCAAGGAAAAATCCATTACATCTCTGGTGATAACTCGGGTGCTATTAGAGATAGCGCTATAAACCAAAGTGAATTATCTGCAGGAGGCCCTGGAGCATGAATCTGTGCAGCGGGAACGACCTCGGACCACCAGGGGGCGAGAAAACCACCGTCTCAGGGGGTCGGACACTCAGGGTCAGGGAAAAATCCAATATATATCTGGTGATATCTCGGTTGCTATTAGAGATAGCGAAATAAATCAAAGTGCATTGTCTGGAGGAGGCCCTGGCGCATGAATCTGGGCAGCGGGAACGACCTCGGACCACCAGGGGCCGAGAAAACCACCGTCAAATGGGGCCAGACTGTCAGGGTCAGGGGAAAATCCAATCTATCTCTGGTGATATCTCGGGTGCTCTTAGATATAGCGGACTAAAGCAAAGTGAATTATCTGCAGGGGGCCCTGGCGCATGAATCGGTGCGGCGGGAACGACCTCGGAGCACCAGGGGCCGAGAAAACCACCGTCTCATGGGGCCGGACACTCAGGGTCAGGGAAAAATCCAACATATATCGGGTCATATCTCGGGTGCTATTAGAGATAGGGCGATAAATCAAAGTGCACTGTCTGCAAGAGGCCCTCGCGCATGAATCTGTGCAGCAGCAACGCCCTCCGACCACCAGGGGCCGAGAAAATCACCGGCACATGGGGCAGGACTGTCAGGGTCATGGAAAAATCCAATATATATTTGGTGATATCTCGGTTGCTATTAGAGATAGCGCGATCAATGAAAGTGCATTGTCTGCAGGAGGCACTGGCGAATGAATCTGGGCACCAGGAACGACCTCGGACCACCAGGCGCCGAGAAAATTACAGATATTCGGAATCCGTCAACCAAGGTCATGTAAAAATCCAGAATATATCTGGTGATATCTCGGGTGCTATTACAGACAGCCCAATAAATCAAACTGCACTGTCTGTAGAAGGCACTGGCGAATGAATCTCTGCAGCAGGAACTACCTCGGACCACCAGGGGCCGAGAAAATCACCGTCTCATAGGGCCGGACTGTCAGGGTCAGGGAAAAATCTAAGATATATCTGGTGATATCCAGGTGCTATTACAGATAGCGCACTAAACCATAGTGAATTATCTGCAGGGGGCCCTGGCGCATGAATCTGTGCAGCGGGAACGACCTCGGACCACCAGGGGCCGAGAAAACCACCGACACATGGGGCCGGGCACTCAGGGTCAGGGAAAAATCCAATATATATCTGGGGATATCTCGGGTGCTCTTACAGATAGCGCACTAAACCAAAGTGAATTATCTGCAGGGGGCCCTGGCACATGAATCTGTGCAGCGGGGACGACCGCGGACCACCAGGGGCCGAAAAACCACCGTCTCATGGGGCCGGACCCTCAGGGTCAGGGAAAAATCCAATATATATCTGGTGATATCTCGGGTGCTATTAGAGAGAGCGCAATAAACAAAAATGAATTATCTGCAGGAGGCCCTGGCGCATGAATCTCTGCAGCGGGAACGACCTCGGACCACCAGGGGCCGAGAAAACCACCGTCTCATGGGGCCGGACACTCAGGGTCAGCGGAAAATCCAATATATATCTGGTGATATCTCGGGTGCTATTACAAATAGCGCAATAAATCAAAGTGCATTGTCTGTAGGAGGCCCTGGCGCATGAATCTGTGCAGAGGGATCAACCTCGGACCACCAGGGGCTGAGAAAACCACCGACACATGGGGCCGGGCACTCAGGGTCAGGGGAAAATCCAATATATATCTGGTGATATCTCGGGTGCTATTACAGATAGCGCCATAAATCAATGTGCGTTGTCTGTAGGAGGCCCTGCCGCATGAATCTGTGCAGCGGGATCGACCTCGGACAACCAGGGGCCGAGAAAATCACCGTCTCATGTGGCCGGACTGTCAGGGTCAGGGAAAAATCTAATATATATCTGGTGATATCTCGGGTGCTCTTACAGATAGCGCACTAAACCAAAGTGAATTATCTGCAGGGGGCCCTGGCACATGAATCTGTGCAACGGGAACGACCGCGGACCACCAGGGGCCGAAAAACCACCGTCTCATGGGGCCGGACACTCAGGGTCAGGGAAAAATCCAATATATATCTGGTGATATCTCGGGTGCAATTACAGATAGCGCAATAAATCAAAGTGCATTGTCTGTAGGAGGCGCCGCCGCATGAATCTGTGCAGCGGGAACGACCTCGGACCACCAGGGGCCGAGAATACCACCGTCTCATGGGGCCGGACACTCGGGTCAGGGGAAAATGCAATATATATATGGTGATATATCCGGTGCTATTACAGATAACGCAATAAATCAAAGTCCATTGTCTGCAGGAGGCCCTAGCGCATGAATCTGTGCAGCGGGATGGACCTCGGACCACCAGGGGTCGAGAAAACCACCGAAACATGGGGCCGGGCACTCAGGGTCAGGGAAAAATACAATATATATCTGGTGATATCTCGGGTGCTATTAGAGATAGCGCAATAAACCAAAGTGAATTATCTGCAGGCGGCACTGGCGCATGAATCTGCGCAGCGGGAACGACCTCGGACCACCAGGGGCCGAGAAAACCACCGACACATTGGGCCGGTCTGTCAGGTTCAGGGAAAAATCCAATATATATCTGGTGATATCTCGGGTGCTATTACAGATAGCGCAATAAATCAAAGTGAATTATCTGCAGGGGGCCCTGGCTCATGAATCTGTGCAGCGGGAACGACCTCGGACGACCAGGGGCCGAGTTAATCACCGTCTCATGGAGCCGGTCTGTCAGGGTCAGGGGAAAATCCAATATATATCTGGTGATATCTCGGGTGCTATCAGAGATAGCGCAATAAATCAAAGTGAATTATCTGCAGGGGGCCCTGGCGCATGAATCTGTGCAGCGGGAACGACCTCGGACCACCAGGGGCAGAGAAAACTAGCGTCTCATGGGGCTGGACACTCAGGCTCAGGGAAAAATCCAATATATATCTGGTGATATCTCGGGTGCTATTACAGATAGCGCAATAAATCAAAGTGCAAGGTCTGTAGGAGGCCCTGGCACATGAATCTGTGCAGCGGGAACGACCTCGGACCACCAGGGGCCGTGAAAACTGCCGTCTCATGGGGCCGGACACTCAGGGTCAGGGAAAAATCCAATATATATCTGGTGATATCTCGGGTGCTATTAGAGATAGCGCAATAAACTAAAGTGCATTGTCTGCAGGAGGCCCTGGCGCATGAATCTGTGCAGCGGGAACGACCTCGGACCACCAGGGGCCGAGAAAACCACCGTCAAATGGGGTCGGACACTCAGGGTCAGGGGAAAATCCAATATATATCTGTTGATATCTCGGCTGCAATTACAGATAGCGCAATAAATCAAAGTGCATTGTCTGTAGGAGGCCCTGGCGCATGAATCTGTGCAGCGGGATCGACCTCGGACCACCAGGGACCGAGAAAATCACCGTCTCATGGAGCCGGACTGTCAGGGTCAGGGAAAAATCCAATATATATCTGGTGATATCTCGGGTGCTATTAGAGATAGCGCAATAAATCAAAGTGAATTATCTGCAGGGGGCCCTGGCGCATGAATCTGTGCAGCGGGATCGACCTCGGACCACCAGGGGCCGAGAAAACCACCGTCTCATGGGTTCCGACACTCAGGGTTAGGGAAGAATCCAATATAAATCTGGTGATATCTCGGGTGCTGTTACAGATAGCCTAATAAATCAAAGTGCATTCTCTGCAGGAGGCCCTGGAGCATGAATCTGTGCAGCGGGAACGACCTCGGACCACCAGGGGGCGAGAAAACCACCGTCTCAGGGGGTCGGACACACAGGGTCAGGGAAAAATCCAATATATATCTGGTGATATCTCGGTTGCTATTAGAGATAGCGAAATAAATCAAAGTGCATTGTCTGCAGGAGGCCCTGGCGCATGAATCTGGGCAGCGGGAACGACCTCGGACCACCAGGGGCCGAGAAAACCACCGTCAAATGGGGCCAGACTGTCAGGGTCAGGGGAAAATCCAATATATATCTGGTGATATCTCGGGTTCTATTAGAGATAGCGCAATATATCAATGTGAATTATCTGCAGGGGGCCCTGGCGCATGAATCTGTTCAGCGGGATCGACCTCGGACCACGAGGGACCGAGAAAATCACCGTCTCATGGGGTCGGACTGTCAGGATCAGGGAAAAATCCAATATATATCTGGTGATATCTCGGGTGCTATTACAGATAGCGCAATAAACCAAAGTGAATTATCTGCAGGAGGCCCTGGCGCCTGAATCTGTGCAGCGGGAACGACCTCGGACAACCAGGGGCCGAGAAAATAACAGATTTTCGGTGTCCGACACCCAAAGTCATGTAAAAATCCAGCATATATATGGTGCTTCCTCGGGTGCTGTTACAGATAGCGCAATAAACCAAAGTGCATTGTCTGTAGGAGGCCCTGGCGCATGAATCTGTGCAGCGGGAACGACCTCGGATCAACAGGGAGCGAGAAAACCACCGTCTCATGGGGCCGGACTGTCAGGGTCAGGGAAAAATCCATTATATATCTGGTGATATCTCGGGTGCTGATAAAGACAGCGCGATAAAGCAAAGTGCATTGTCTGTAGGAGGCCCTGGCGCATTAATCCAGGCAGCGGGAACGACCTCGGACCTCCAGGGACACGGAAAATTACAGATTTGCGGTGTCCGTCAGCCAAAGTCATGTAAAAATCCAGCATATATATGGTGCTTTCCCGGGTGCTATTACAGATAGCGCGATAAATCAAAGTGCATTGTCTGTAGGAGGCCCTGGCGCATGAATCTGTGCAGCGGGAACGACCTCGGACCACCAGGGGCCGAGAAAGGCACCGTCTCATGGGGCCGGACACTCAGGGTCAGGGAAAAATCCAATCTATCTCTGGTGATATCTCGGGTGCTATTAGAGATAGCGCAATAAACCAAAGTGAATTATCTGCGGGAGGCCCTGGCGCATGAATCAGTTCAGCGGGAACGACCTCGGAGCACCAGGGGCCGAGAAAACCACCGTCTCATGGGGCCGGGCACTCGAGGTCAGGGAAAAATCCAATATATATCTGGTGATATCTCAGGTGCTCTTAGATATAGCGGACTAAAGCAAAGTGAATTATCTGCAGGGGGCCCTGGCGCATGAATCGGTGCGGCGGGAACGACCTCGGAGCACCAGGGGCCGAGAAAACCACCGTCTCATGGGGCCGGACACTCAGGGTCAGGGAAAAATCCAACATATAACGGGTCATATCTCGGGTGCTATTAGAGATAGGGCGATAAATCAAAGTGCACTGTCTGCAAGAGGCCCTCGCGCATGAATCTGTGCAGCAGCAACGCCCTCCGACCACCAGGGGCCGAGAAAATCACCGGCACATGGGGCAGGACTGTCAGGGTCATGGAAAAATCCAATATATATTTGGTGATATCTCGGTTGCTATTAGAGATAGCGCGATCAATGAAAGTGCATTGTCTGCAGGAGGCACTGGCGAATGAATCTGGGCAGCAGGAACGACCTCGGACCACCAGGCGCCGAGAAAATTACAGATATTCGGAATCCGTCAACCAAGGTCATGTAAAAATCCAGAATATATCTGGTGATATCTCGGGTGCTATTACAGACAGCGCAATAAATCAAACTGCACTGTCTGTAGAAGGCACTGGCGAATGAATCTCTGCAGCAGGAACTACCTCGGACCACCAGGGGCCGAGAAAATCACCGTCTCATAGGGCCGGACTGTCAGGGTCAGGGAAAAATCTAAGATATATCTGGTGATATCCAGGTGCTATTACAGATAGCGCACTAAACCATAGTGAATTATCTGCAGGGGGCCCTGGCGCATGAATCTGTGCAGCGGGAACAACCTCGGACCACCAGGGGCCGAGAAAACCACCGACACATGGGGCCGGGCACTCAGGGTCAGGGAAAAATCCAATATATATCTGGGGATATCTCGGGTGCTCTTACAGATAGCGCACTAAACCAAAGTGAATTATCTGCAGGGGGCCCTGGCACATGAATCTGTGCAGCGGGGACGACCGCGGACCACCAGGGGCCGAAAAACCACCGTCTCATGGGGCCGGACCCTCAGGGTCAGGGAAAAATCCAATATATATCTGGTGATATCTCGGGTGCTATTAGAGAGAGCGCAATAAACAAAAATGAATTATCTGCAGGAGGCCCTGGCGCATGAATCTCTGCAGCGGGAACGACCTCGGACCACCAGGGGCCGAGAAAACCACCGTCTCATGGGGCCGGACACTCAGGGTCAGCGGAAAATCCAATATATATCTGGTGATATCTCGGGTGCTATTACAAATAGCGCAATAAATCAAAGTGCATTGTCTGTAGGAGGCCCTGGCGCATGAATCTGTGCAGAGGGATCAACCTCGGACCACCAGGGGCTGAGAAAACCACCGACACATGGGGCCGGGCACTCAGGGTCAGGGGAAAATCCAATATATATATGGTGATATCTCCGGTGCTATTACAGATAACGCAATAAATCAAAGTGCATTGTCTGTAGGAGGCCCTGGCGCATGAATCTGTGCAGCAGGATCGACCTCGCACCACGAGGGGTCGAGGAAACCACCGTCTCATGGGTCCGGGCACTCAGGGTCAGGGGAAAATCCAATATATATCTGGTGATATCTCGGGTGCTATTACAGATAGCGCAATAAATCAATGTGCGTTGTCTGTAGGAGGCCCTGCCGCATGAATCTGTGCAGCGGGATCGACCTCGGACAACCTGGGGCCGAGAAAATCACCGTCTCATGTGGCCGGACTGTCAGGGTCAGGGAAAAATCTAATATATATCTGGTGATATCTCGGGTGCTCTTACAGATAGCGCACTAAACCAAAGTGAATTATCTGCAGGGGGCCCTGGCACATGAATCTGTGCAACGGGAACGACCGCGGACCACCAGGGGCCGAAAAACCACCGTCTCATGGGGCCGGACACTCAGGGTCAGGGAAAAATCCAATATATATCTGGTGATATCTCGGGTGCAATTACAGATAGCCCAATAAATCAAAGTGCATTGTCTGTAGGAGGCGCCGCCGCATGAATCTGTGCAGCGGGAACGACCTCGGACCACCGGGGGCCGAGAATACCACCGTCTCATGGGGCCGGACACTCGGGTCAGGGGAAAATGCAATATATATATGGTGATATATCCGGTGCTATTACAGATAACGCAATAAATCAAAGTCCATTGTCTGCAGGAGGCCCTAGCGCATGAATCTGTGCAGCGGGATGGACCTCGGACCACCAGGGGCCGTGAAAACTGCCGTCTCATGGGGCCGGACACTCAGGGTCAGGGAAAAATCCAATATATATCTGGTGATATCTCGGGTGCTATTAGAGATAGCGCAATAAACTAAAGTGCATTGTCTGCAGGAGGCCCTGGCGCATGAATCTGTGCAGCGGGAACGACCTCGGACCACCAGGGGCCGAGAAAACCACCGACACATGGGGCCGGACTGTCAGGGTCAGGGAAAAATCCAATATATATCAGGTGATATCTCGGGTGCTATTAGAGATAGCGCAATAAACCAAAGTGAATTATCTATGGGAGGCCCTGGCGCATGAATCTGTGCAGCGGGAACGACCTCGGACCACCAGGGGCCGAGAAAACCACCGTCTCATGGGGCCGGACTGTCAGGGTCAGGGAAAAATCCAATATATATCTGGTGATATCTGGGGTGCTCTTAGAGATAGCGCAATCAACCAAAGTGCATTGTCTGCAGGAGGCCCTGGCGCATGAATCTGTGCAGCGGGATCGACCTCGGGCCACAAGGGGCCGAGAAAACCACCGAAACATGGGGCCGGGCACTCAGGGTCAGGGAAAAATACAATATATGTCTGGTGATATCTCGGGTGCTATTAGAGATAGCGCAATAAACCAAAGTGAATTATCTGCAGGAGGCACTGGCGCATGAAACTGTGCAGCGGGAACGACCTCGGACCACCAGGCGCCGAGAAAACCACCGTCTCATGGGGTCGGACACTCAGGATCAGGGAAAAATCCAATATATATCTGGTGATATCTCGGGTGCTATTACAGATAGCGCAATAAATCAAAGTCCATTGTCTGTAGGAGGCCCTGGCGCATGAATCTGTGCAGCGGGTACGACCTCGGACCTCCAGGGGCCGAGAAAACTACCGTCTCATGGGGCCGGACACTCAGGGTCACGGGAAAATCCAATATATATCTGGTGATATCTCGGCTGCTATTAGAGATAGCGCAATAAACCAAAGTGCATTGTATGCAGGAGTCCATGGCGCATGAATCTGTGCAGCGGGAACGACCTCGGACCACCAGGGGCCGAGAAAACCACCGTCTCATGGGGTCGGACACTCAGGGTCAGGGAAAAATCCAATATATATCTGGTGATATCTCGGGTGCTATTACAGATAGCGCAATAAATCAAAGTCCATTGTCTGTAGGAGGACCTGGCGCATGAATCTGTGCAGCGGGAACGACCTCGGACCACCAGGGGCCGAGAAAATTACAGATATTTGTAATGCGTCACCCAAGGTCATGTAAAAATCCAGCGTATATCTGGTGATATCTCGTGTGCTATTACAGATAGCGCAATAAATCAAAGTGCATTGTCTGTAGGAGGCCCTGGCGCATAAATCAGTGCAGCGGGATCGACCTCGAACCACCACGGGCCGAGAAAATCACCGTCTCATGGGGCCGGACTGTCAGGGTCAGGGGAAAATCAAATATATATCTGGTGATATCTCGGGTGCTATTAGAGATAGCGCAATAATTCAAAGTGAATTATCTGCAGGGGGCCCTGGCGCATGAACCTGCGCAGCGGGAACGACCTCGGACCACCAGGGGCCGAGAAAACCACCGACACATGGGGCCGGACTGTCAGGGTCAGGGAAAAATCCAATATATATCAGGTGATATCTCGGGTGCTATTAGAGATAGCGCAATAAACCAAAGTGAATTATCTATGGGAGGCCCTGGCGCATGAATCTGTGCAGCGGGAACGACCTCGGACCACCAGGGGCCGAGAAAACCACCGTCTCATGGGGCCGGACTGTCAGGGTCAGGGAAAAAACCAATATATATCTGGTGATATCTGGGGTGCTCTTAGAGATAGCGCAATCAACCAAAGTGCATTGTCTGCAGGAGGCCCTGGCGCATGAATCTGTGCAGCGGGAACGACCTCGGACCACCAGGGGCCGAGAAAACCACCGTCAAATGGGGTCGGACACTCAGGGTCAGGGGAAAATCCAATATATATCTGTTGATATCTCGGCTGCAATTACAGATAGCGCAATAAATCAAAGTGCATTGTCTGTAGGAGGCCCTGGCGCATGAATCTGTGCAGCGAGATCGACCTCGAACCACCACGGGCCGAGAAAATCACCGTCTCATGGGGCCGGACTGTCAGGGTCAGGGGAAAATCAAATATATATCTGGTGATATCTCGGGTGCTATTAGAGAGAGCGCAATAAACAAAAATGAATTATCTGCAGGAGGCCCTGGCGCATGAATCTCTGCAGCGGGAACGACCTCGGACCACCAGGGACCGAGAAAACCACCGTCTCATGGGGTCGGACACACAGGGTCGGGGAAATATCCAATATATATCTGGTGATATCTCGGGTGCTATTAGAGAGAGCGCAATAAACAAAAATGAATTATCTGCAGGAGGCCCTGGCGCATGAATCTCTGCAGCGGGAACGACCTCGGACCACCAGGGACCGAGAAAACCACCGTCTCATGGGGTCGGACTGTCAGGGTCAGGGGAAAATCCAATATATATCTGGGGATATCTCGGGTGCTCTTACAGATAGCGCACTAAACCAAAGTGAATAATCTGCAGGGGGCCCTGGCACATGAATCTGTGCAGCGGGGACGACCGCGGACCACCAGGGGCCGAAAAACCACCGTCTCATGGGGCCGGACCCTCAGGGTCAGGGAAAAATCCAATATATATCTGGTGATATCTCGGGTGCTATTAGAGAGAGCGCAATAAACAAAAATGAATTATCTGCAGGAGGCCCTGGCGCATGAATCTCTGCAGCGGGAACGACCTCGGACCACCAGGGACCGAGAAAACCACCGTCTCATGGGGTCGGACACACAGGGTCGGGGAAATATCCAATATATATCTGGTGATATCTCGGGTGCTATTAGAGATAGCGAAATAAATCAAAGTGCATTGTCTACAGGAGGCCCTGGCGCATGAATCTGTGCAGCGGGAACGACCTCGGACAACCAGGGGCCGAGAAAACCACCGTCTCATGGGGCCGGACTGTCAGGGTCAAGGACAAATCCAATATAGATCTGGTGATATCTCGGGTGCTATTAGAGATAGCGCAATAAACTAAAGTGCATTGTCTGCAGGCGGCCCTGGCGCATGCATCTGTGCAGCGGGAACGAGCTCGGACCACCAGGGGCCGAGAAAACCACCGTCTCATGGGGTCGGACACTCAGGGTCAGGGAAAAATCCAATATAAATCTGGTGATATCTCGGGTGCCATAACAGATAGCGCAATAAATCAAAGTGCATTGTCTGTAGGAGGCCCTGGCGCATGAAACTGTGCAGCGGGATCGACCTCGGACCACCAGGGGCCGAGAAAACCAGCGACACATGGGTCCCGACACTCAGGGTCGGGGAAAAATTCAATATATATATCTGGTGATATTTCGGGTGCTCTTACAGGTAGCGCACTGAACCAAAGTGAATTATCTGCAGGCTGCCCTGGCGCATGAATCGGTGCAGCGGGATCGACCTCGGACCACGAGGGACCGAGAGAACCATCGATACATGGGGCCGGACTGTCAGGGTCAAGGAAAAATCCATTACATCTCTGGTGATAACTCGGGTGCTATTAGAGATAGCGAAATAAATCAAAGTGCATTGTCTGCAGGAGGCCCTGGCGCATGAATCTGTGCAGCGGGAACGACCTCGGACCACCAGGTGCCGAGAAAACCACCGTCACATGGGGTCGGACACTCAGGGTCAGGGGAAAATCCAATATATATCTGGTGATATCTCAGGTGCTATTAGAGATAGCGCAATAAATCAAAGTGCATTGTCTGCAGGAGGCCCTGGGGCATGAATCTGTGCAGCGGGAACGACCTCGGACCACCAGGGGCCGAGAAAACCACCGTCTCATGGGGTCAGACACTCAGGATCAGTGAAAAATCCAATATATATCTGGTGATATCTCGGGTGGTATTAGAGATAGCGCAATAAACCAAAGTGAATTATCTATAGGAGGCCCAGGCGCATGAATCTGTGCAGCGGGAACGACCTCGGACCACCAGGGGCCGGGAAAACCACCGTCCCATGGGGTCGGACACTCAGGGTCAGGGAAAAATCCAATATATATCTGGGGATATCTCGGGTGCTATTACAAATAGCGCAATAAATCAAAGTGCATTGTCTGTAGGAGGTCCTGGCGCATGAACCTGTGCAGCGTGAACGACCTCGGACCACCAGAGGCCGAGAAAACTACCGTCTCATGGGGCCGGACACTCAGGATCAGGGAAAAATCCAATTTATATCTGGTGATATCTCGGGTGCTATTACAAATAGCGCAATAAATCAAAGTGCATTGTGTGTTGGAGGCCCTGGCGCATGAATCTGTGCAGCGGGATCGACCTCGGACCACCAGGGGCCGAGAAAACCACCGTCCCATGGGGTCGGACACTCAGGGTCAGGGAAAAATCCAATATATATCTGGGGATATCTCGGGTGCTATTACAAATAGCGCAATAAATCAAAGTGCATTGTCTGTAGAAGGTCCTGGCGCATGAATCTGTGCAGCGTGAACGACCTCGGACCACCAGAGGCCGAGAAAACTACAGTCTCATGGGGCCGGACACTCAGGGACAGGGAAAAATCATATATATATATGGTGATATATCGGGTGCTACTAGAGATAGCGCAATAAATCAAAGTGCATTATCTGCAGCAGGCCCTGGCGCATGAATCTGTGCAGCGGGAAGGACCTCGGACCACCAGGGGCCGGGAAAACCACCGTCTCAAGGAGTCGAAACTCAGGGTCAGGGAAAAATCCAATATATATCTGGTGATATCTCGGGTGCTATTACAGATAGCGCAATAAACCAAAGTGAATTATCTGCAGGGGGCCCTGGCACATGAATCTGTGCAGCGGGAACGACCGCGGACCACCAGGGGCCGAAAAACCACCGTCTCATGGGGCCGGACACTCAGGGTCGGGGAAAAATCCAATATATATCTGGCGATATCTCGTGTGTTATTAGAGATAGCGCAATAAACCAAAGTGAATTATCTGCAGGAGGCCCTGGCACATGAATCTGCGCAGCGGGAACGACCTCGGACCGCCAGGGGCCGAGAAAACCACCGACACATTGGGCCTCTCTGTCAGGTTCAGGGAAAAATCCAATATATATCTGGTGATATCTCGGGTGCTATTACAGATAGCGCAATAAACCAAAGTGAATTGTCTGCAGGCTGCACTGGCGCATGAATCTGTGCATCGGGATCGACCTCGGACCACGAGGTACCGAGAGAACCATCGACACATGGGGCCGGACTGTCAGGGTCAAGGAAAAATCCATTACATCTCTGGTGATAACTCGGGTGCTATTAGAGATAGCGCAACAAATCAAAGTGCATTGTCTGTAGGAGGCCCTGGCGCATGAATCTGTGCAGCGGGAACGACCCCAGACCACCAGGGGCCGAGAAAACCACCGTCTCATGGGGTCGGACACTCAGGGTCAGGGAAAAATCCAATATATATCTGGTGATATCTCGGGTATTATTACAGATAGCGCAATAAGCCAAAGTGAATTGTCTGCAGGAAGCTCTGGCGCATGAATCTGTGCAGCGGGAACGACCGCGGACCACCAGGGGTCGAGAAAACCACCGAAACATGGGGCCGGGCTCTCAGGGTCAGGGAAAAATCCAATATATATCTGGGGATATCTCGGGTGCTGTTACAGATAGCGCAATAAATCAATGTGCGTTGTCTGTAGGAGGCCCTGCCGCATGAATCTGTGCAGCGGGATCGACCTCGGACAACCAGGGGCCGAGATAATCACCGTCTCATGTGGCCGGACTGTCAGGGTCAGGGAAAAATCTAATATATATCTGGTGATATCTCGTGTGCTATTACAGATAGCGCAATAAACCAAAGTGAATTGTCTGCAGGCTGCCCTGGCGCATGAATCTGTGCAGCGGGATCGACCTCGGACCACGAGGTACCGAGAGAACCATCGACACATGGGGCCGGACTGTCAGGGTCAAGGAAAAATCCATTACATCTCTGGTGATAACACGGGTGCTATTAGAGATAGCGAAATAAACCAAAGTGCATTGTCTGCAGGAGGCCCTAGCGCATGAATCTGTACAGCGGGATGGACCTCGGACCACCAGGGACCGAGAAAACCACCGCCTCATGGAGCCGGACTGTCAGGGTCAGGGAAAAATCCAATATATATCTGGTGATATCTCGGGTGCTATTAGAGATAGCGCAATAAATCAAAGTGAATTATCTTCAGGGTACCCTGGCGCATGAATCTGTGCAGCGGGAACGACCGCGGACCACCAGGGGTCGAGAAAACCACCGAATCATGGGGCCGGGCACTCAGGGTCAGGGAAAAATCCAATAATTATCTGGGGATATCTCGGGTGCTCTTACAGATAGCGCACTAAACCAAAGTGAATTATCTGCAGGGGGCCCTGGCACATGAATCTGTGCAGCGGGAACGACCGCGGACCACCAGGGGTCGAGAAAACCACCGAAACATGGGGCCGGGCACTCAGGGTCAGGGAAAAATACAATATATATCTGGTGATATCTCCGGTGCTATTAGAGATAGCGCAATAAACCAAAGTGAATTATCTGCAGGAGGCACTGGCGCATGAATCTGTGCAGCGGGAACGACCTCGGACCACCAGGCGCCGAGAAAACCACCGTCTCATGGGGTCGGACACTCAGGGTCAGGGAAAAATCCAATATATATCTGGTGATATCTCGGGTGCTATTGCAGATAGCGCAATAAATGAAAGAGCATTGTCTGTAGGAGGCCCTGGCGCATGAATCTGTGCAGCGGGAACGACCTCGGACCACCAGGGGCCGAGAAAACCACCGTCTCATGGGGTCGAAACTCAGGGTCAGGGAAAAATCTAATATATATCTGGTGATATCTCGGGTGCAATTACAGATAGCGCAATAAACCAAAGTGAATTATCTGCAGGCGGCTCTGGCGCATGAATCTGTGCAGCGGGAACGACCTCGGACCACCAGGCGCCGAGAAAATTACAGATATTCGGAATCCGTCACCCAAGGTCATGTAAAAATCCAGCATATATCTAGTGATATCTCGGGTGCTATTGCAGATAGCGCAATAAATGAAAGAGCATTGTCTGTAGGCGGCTCTGGCGCATGAATCTGTGCAGCGGGATCGGCCTCGGACCACCAGGGGCCGAGAAAACAACCGACACATGGGGCCCGACACTCAGGGTCGGGGAAAAATTCAATATATATATCTGGTGATATTTCGGGTGCTCTTACAGATAGCGCACTGAACCAAAGTGAATTATCCGCAGGGGGCCCTGGCGCATGAATCTGCGCAGCTGGAACGACCTCGGACCACCAGGGGCCGAGAAAACCACCGACACATTGGGCCGGTCTGTCAGGTTCAGGGAAAAATCCAATATATATCTGGTGATATGTCGGGTGCTATTACAGATAGCGCAATATACCAAAGTGAATTGTCTGCAGGCTGCCCTGGCGCATGAATCTGTGCAGCGGGATCGACCTCGGACCACGAGGTACCGAGAGAACCATCGACACATGGGGCCGGACTGTCAGGGTCAAGGAAAAATCCATTACATCTCTGGTGATAACTCGGGTGCTATTAGAGATAGCGAAATAAATCAAAGTGCATTGTCTGCAGGAGGCCCTGGCGCATGAATCTGTAGAGCGGGAACGACCTCGGACCACCAGGTGCCGAGAAAACCAGCGTCTCATTGGGTCGGACACTCAGTGTCAGGGAAAACTCCAATATATATCTGGTGATATCTCGGGTGCTATTATAGATAGCGCAATAAATCAAAGTGTATTGTCTGTAGGAGGCCCTGGCGTATGAATCTGTGCAGCGGGATCGACCTCGGACCACCAGGGACCGAGAAAATCACCGTCTCATGGGGCCTGTCTGTCAGGGTCAGGGAAAAATCCAATATATATCTGGTGATATCTCGGGTGCTATTACAGATAGCGCAATAAATCAAAGTGCATTGTCTGTAGGAAGCCCTGGCGCATGAATCTGTGCAGCGGGAACGACCTCGGAGCACCAGGGGCCGAGAAAACCACCGTCTCATGGGGTCGGACACTCAGGGTCAGGGAAAAATCCAATATATATCTGGTGATATCTCGGGTGCTATTAGAGATAGCGCAATCAACCAAAGTGCATTGTCTGCAGGAGGCCCTGGCGCATGAATCTGTGCAGCGGTATCGACCTCGGGCCACCAGGGGCCGAGAAAACCACCGAAACATGGGGCCGGGCACTCAGGGTCAGGGAAAAATCCAATATATATCTGGTGATATCTCGGGTGCTATTAGAGATAGCGCAATAAATCAAAGTGCATTGTCTGTAGGAGGCCCTGGCGCATGAATCTGTTCACGGGGAACGACCTCGGACCACAAGGGGCGTAGAAAACCACCGTCTCATGGGGCCGGACACTCAGTGTCGGGGAAAAATCCAATATATATCTGGTGATATCTCGGGTGCTATTAGAGATAGCGCAATAAACCTAAGTGAATTATCTATGGGAGGCCCTGTCGGATGAATCTGTGCAGCGGGAACGACCTCGGACCACCAGGGGCCGAGAAAACCACCGTCTCATGGGGCCGGACTGTCAGGGTCAGGGAAAAATCCAATATATATCTGGTGATATCTGGGGTGCTATTAGAGATAGCGCAATCAACCAAAGTGCATTGTCTGCTGGAGGCCCTGGCGCATGAATCGGTGCAGCGGTATCGACCTCGGGCCACCAGGGGCCGAGAAAACCACCGTCTCATGGGGTCGGACTGTCAGGGTCAGGGAAAAATCCAATATATATCCGGTGATATCTCGGGTGCTATTACAGATAGCGAAATAAATTAAAGAGCATTGTCTGCAGGATGCCCTGGCGCATGAATCTGTGCAGCGGGAACGACCTCGGACCACCAGGGGCCGAGAAAACCACCGTCTCATGGGGCCGGACTGTCAGGGTCAGGGAAAAATCCTATATATATCTGGTGATATCTGGGGTGCTATTAGAGACAGCGCAATCAACCAAAGTGCATTGTCTGCAGGATGCCCTGGCGCATGAATCTGTGCAGCGGGAACGACCTCGGACCACCAGGGGCCGAGAAAACCACCGTCTCATGGGGTCGGACACACAGGGTCGGGGAAAAATCCAATATGTATCAGGTGATATCTCGGGTGCTATAAGAGATAGCGAAATAAATCAAAGTGCATTGTCTGTAGGAGGCCCTGGCGCATGAATCTGTGCAGCGGGATCGACCTCGGGCCACCAGGGGCCGAGAAAACCACAGTCTCATGGGGCCGGACACTCAGTGTCAGGGGAAAATACAATATATATCTGGTGATATCTCGGGTGCTATTACAGATAGCGCAATAAATCAAAGTGCATTGTCTGTAGGAAGCCCTGGCGCATGAATCTGTGCAGCGGGATCGACCCCGGACCACCAGGGGCCGAGAAAACCACCGTCTCATGGGCCCGGACACTCAGGGACAGGGAAAAATCCAATATATATATGGTGATATCTGGGGTGCTATTAGAGATAGCGCAATCAACCAAAGTGCATTGTCTGCAGGAGGCCCTGGCGCATGAATCTGTGCAGCGGTATCGACCTCGGGCCATCAGGGGCCGAGAAAACCACCGAAACATGGGGCCGGGCACTCAGGGTCAGGGAAAAATCCAATATATATCTGGTGATATCTCGGGTGCTATTATAGATAGCGCAATAAATCAAAGTCTATTGTCTGTAGGAGGCCCTGGCGTATGAATCTGTGCAGCGGGATCGACCTCGGACCACCAGGGGCCGAGAAAATCACCGTCTCATGGAGCCAGACTGTCAGGGTCAGGGGAAAATCCAATATATATCTGGTGATATCTGGGGTGCTATTAGAGATATCGCAATAAACCAAAGTGCATTGCCTGCAGGAGGCCCTGGCGCATGAATCTGTGCAGCGGGAACGACCCCGGACCACCAGGGGCCGACAAAACCACCGTCTCACGGGGTCGGACACTCAGGGTCAGGGAAAAATCCAATATATATCCGGTGATATCTCGGGTGCTATTACAGATAGCGCAATAAACCAAAGTGAATTATCTGCAGGAGGCCCTGGCGCATGAATCTGTGCAGCGGGAACGACCTCGGAGCACCAGGGGCCGAGAAAACCACCGTCTCATGGGGTCGGACACTCAGGGTCAGGGAAAAATCCAATATATAACTGGTGATATCTCGGGTGCTATTAGAGATAGCGCAATAAATCAAAGTGCATTGTCTGTAGGAGGCCCTGGCGCATGAATCTGTTCACCGGGAACGACCTCGGACCACAAGGGGCGTAGAAAACCACCGTCTCATGGGGCCGGACACTCAGTGTCGGGGAAAAATCCAATATATATCTGGTGATATCTCGGGTGCTATTAGAGATAGCGCAATAAACCTAAGTGAATTATCTATGGGAGGCCCTGTCGGATGAATCTGTGCAGCGGGAACGACCTCGGACCACCAGGGGCCGAGAAAACCACCGTCTCATGGGGCCGGACTGTCAGGGTCAGGGAAAAATCCAATATATATCTGGTGATATCTGGGGTGCTATTAGAGATAGCGCAATCAACCAAAGTGCATTGTCTGCTGGAGGCCCTGGCGCATGAATCGGTGCAGCGGTATCGACCTCGGGCCACCAGGGGCCGAGAAAACCACCGTCTCATGGGGTCGGACTGTCAGGGTCAGGGAAAAATCCAATATATATCCGGTGATATCTCGGGTGCTATTACAGATAGCGAAATAAATTAAAGAGCATTGTCTGTAGGAGACCCTGGCGCATGAATCTGTGCAGCGGGATCGACCTCGGTCCACCAGGGGCCGAGAAAACCACCGTCTCATGGGCCAGGACACTCAGGGTCAGGGCAAAATCCAATATATATATGGTGTTACCTCGGGTGCTATTACAAATAGCGCAATAAATCAAAGTGCATTGTCTGCAGGAGGCCCTGGCGCATGAATCTGCGCAGCGGGAACGACCTCGGACCACCAGGGGCCGAGAAAACCACCGACACATGGGGCCGGACTGTCAGGGTCAGGGAAAAATCCAATATATATCCGGTGATATCTCGGGTGCTATTAGAGATAGCGCAATAAACCAAAGTGAATTATCTATGGGAGGCCCTGGCGCATGCATCTGTGCAGCGGGAACGACCTCGGACCACCAGGTGCCGAGAAAACCAGCGTCTCATTGGGTCGGACACTCAGTGTCAGGGAAAACTCCAATATATATCTGGTGATATCTCGGGTGCTATTATAGATAGCGCAATAAATCAAAGTGTATTGTCTGTAGGAGGCCCTGGCGTATGAATCTGTGCAGCGGGATCGACCTCGGACCACCAGGGACCGAGAAAATCACCGTCTCATGGGGCCTGTCTGTCAGGGTCAGGGAAAAATCCAATATATATCTGGTGATATCTCGGGTGCTATTACAGATAGCGCAATAAATCAAAGTGCATTGTCTGTAGGAAGCCCTGGCGCATGAATCTGTGCAGCGGGATCGACCCCGGACCACCAGGGGCCGAGAAAACCACCGTCTCATGGGCCCGGACACTCAGGGTCAGGGAAAAATCCAATATATATCTGGTGATATCTGGGGTGCTATTAGAGATAGCGCAATCAACCAAAGTGCATTGTCTGCAGGAGGCCCTGGCGCATGAATCTGTGCAGCGGTATCGACCTCGGGCCATCAGGGGCCGAGAAAACCACCGAAACATGGGGCCGGGCACTCAGGGTCAGGGAAAAATCCAATATATATCTGGTGATATCTCGGGTGCTATTATAGATAGCGCAATAAATCAAAGTCTATTGTCTGTAGGAGGCCCTGGCGTATGAATCTGTGCAGCGGGATCGACCTCGGACCACCAGGGGCCGAGAAAATCACCGTCTCATGGAGCCGGACTGTCAGGGTCAGGGGAAAATCCAATATATATCTGGTGATATCTGGGGTGCTATTAGAGATATCGCAATAAACCAAAGTGCATTGCCTGCAGGAGGCCCTGGCGCATGAATCTCTGCAGCGGGAACGACCCCGGACCACCAGGGGCCGACAAAACCACCGTCTCACGGGGTCGGACACTCAGGGTCAGGGAAAAATCCAATATATATCCGGTGATATCTCGGGTGCTATTACAGATAGCGCAATAAACCAAAGTGAATTATCTGCAGGAGGCCCTGGCGCATGAATCTGTGCAGCGGGAACGACCTCGGAGCACCAGGGGCCGAGAAAACCACCGTCTCATGGGGTCGGACACTCAGGGTCAGGGAAAAATCCAATATATATCTGGTGATATCTCGGGTGCTATTAGAGATAGCGCAATAAATCAAAGTGCATTGTCTGTAGGAGGCCCTGGCGCATGAATCTGTTCACCGGGAACGACCTCGGACCACAAGGGGCGTAGAAAACCACCGTCTCATGGGGCCGGACACTCAGTGTCGGGGAAAAATCCAATATATATCTGGTGATATCTCGGGTGCTATTAGAGATAGCGCAATAAACCTAAGTGAATTATCTATGGGAGGCCCTGTCGGATGAATCTGTGCAGCGGGAACGACCTCGGACCACCAGGGGCCGAGAAAACCACCGTCTCATGGGGCCGGACTGTCAGGGTCAGGGAAAAATCCAATATATATCTGGTGATATCTGGGGTGCTATTAGAGATAGCGCAATCAACCAAAGTGCATTGTCTGCTGGAGGCCCTGGCGCATGAATCGGTGCAGCGGTATCGACCTCGGGCCACCAGGGGCCGAGAAAACCACCGTCTCATGGGGTCGGACTGTCAGGGTCAGGGAAAAATCCAATATATATCCGGTGATATCTCGGGTGCTATTACAGATAGCGAAATAAATTAAAGAGCATTGTCTGTAGGAGACCCTGGCGCATGAATCTGTGCAGCGGGATCGACCTCGGTCCACCAGGGGCCGAGAAAACCACCGTCTCATGGGCCAGGACACTCAGGGTCAGGGCAAAATCCAATATATATATGGTGTTACCTCGGGTGCTATTACAAATAGCGCAATAAATCAAAGTGCATTGTCTGCAGGAGGCCCTGGCGCATGAATCTGCGCAGCGGGAACGACCTCGGACCACCAGGGGCCGAGAAAACCACCGACACATGGGGCCGGACTGTCAGGGTCAGGGAAAAATCCAATATATATCCGGTGATATCTCGGGTGCTATTAGAGATAGCGCAATAAACCAAAGTGAATTATCTATGGGAGGCCCTGGCGCATGCATCTGTGCAGCGGGAACGACCTCGGACCACCAGGGGCCGAGAAAACCACCGTCTCATGGGGCCGGACTGTCAGGGTCAGGGAAAAATCCAATATATATCTGGTGATATCTGGGGTGCTATTAGAGATAGCGCAATCAACCAAAGTGCATTGTCTGCAGGAGGATCTGGCGCATGAATCTGTGCAGCGGGATCGACCTCGGGCCACCTGGGGCCGAGAAAACCACAGTCGCATGGGGTCGGACTGTCAGGGTCAGGGAAAAATCCAATATATATCCGGTGATATCTCGGGTGCTATTACAGATAGCGCAATAAATTAAAGAGCATTGTCTGTAGAAGACCCTGGCGCATGAATCTGTGCAGCGGGATCGACCTCGGTCCACCAGGGGCCGAGAAAACCACCGTCTCATGGGCCAGGACACTCAGGGTCAGGGGAAAATCCAATATATATATGGTGTTACCTCGGGTGCTATTACAAATAGCGCAATAAATCAAGTGCATTGTCTGCAGGAGGCCCTGGCGCATGAATCTGTGCAGCGGGATCGACCTCGGACCACGGGGGGCCGAGAAAATCACCGACACATGGGGCCGGACTGTCAGGGTCAGGGAAAAATCCAATATATATCCGGTGATATCTCGGGTGCCATTAGAGATAGCAAAATAAATCAAAGTGCATTGTCTGCAGGCGGCCCAGGCATATGAATCTATGCAGCGGGAACGAGCTCGGACCACCAGGGGCCGAGAAAATCACCGACACATGCGGCCGGACACTCAGGGTCGGGAAAAAATTCAATATATATATCTGGTGATATTTCGGGTGCACTTACAGATAGCGCACTAAACCAAAGTGAATTATCTGCAGGGGGCCCTGGCGCATGAACCTGCGCAGCGGGAACGACCTCGGACCACCAGGGGCCGAGAAAATCACCGTCTCATGGGGCCGGACTGTCAGGGTCAGGGAAAAATCCAATGTATATCTGGTGATATCTCGGGTGCTATTAGAGATAGCGCAATAAATCAAAGTGAATTATCTGCAGGGGGCCCTGCCGCATGAATCTGTGCAGCGGGAACGACCTCGGACCACCAGGGGCCGAGAAAACCACCGTCTCATGGGGCCGGACTGTCAGTGTCAGGGAAAAATCCTATATATATCTGGTGATATCTGGGGTGCTATTAGAGATAGCGCAATCAACCAAAGTGCATTGTCTGCAGGATGCCCTGGCGCATGAATCTGTGCAGCGGGAACGACCTCGGACCACCAGGGGCCGAGAAAACCACCGTCTCATGGGGTCGGACACACAGGGTCGGGGAAAAATCCAATATGTATCAGGTGATATCTCGGGTGCTATAAGAGATAGCGAAATAAATGAAAGAGCATTGTCTGTAGGAGGCCCTGGCGCCTGAATCTGTGCAGCGGGAACGACCTCGGGCCACCAGGGGCCGAGAAAATTAAAGATATTCGGAATCCGTCACCCAAGGTCTTGTAAAAATCTAGCACATATCTGGTGATATCTCGGGTGCTATTACAGATAGCGCAATAAACCAAAGTGAATTATCTGCAGGGGGCCCTGGCACATGAATCTGTGCAGCGGGAACGACCGCGGACCACCAGGGGCCGAAAAACCACCGTCTCATGGGGCCGGACACTCAGGGTCGGGGAAAAATCCAATATATATCTGATGATATCTCGTGTGTTATTAGAGATAGCGCAATTAACCAAAGTGAATTATCTGCAGGAGGCCCTGGCGCACGAATCTGTGCAGCGGGAACGACCTCGGACCACCAGGGGCCGAGAAAACCACCGACACATGGGGCCGGACTGTCAGGGTCAGGGAAAAATCCAATATATATCTGGTTATATCTCGGGTGCTCTTAGAGTTCGCGCAATAAACCAAAGTGAATTATCTATAGGAGGCCCTGGCGCATGAATCTTGCAGCGGGATCGACCTCGGACCACCAGGGGCCGAGAAAACCACCGTCACATGGGGTCGGACACACAGGGTCAGGGAAAAATCCAATATATGTCTGGTGATATCTCGGGTGCTATTAGAGATAGCGCAATAAATCAAAGTGCATTGTCTGCAGGAGGCCCCTGCGAAAGAATTTGTGCAGCGGGATCGACCTCGGACCACCAGGGGCCGAGAAAACCACCGTCTCATGGGGTCGGACACACAGGGTCGGGGAAAAATCCAATATATATCTGGTGATATCTCGGGTGCTATTAGAGATAGCGAAATAAATCAAAGTGCATTGTCCGCAGGAGGCCCTGGCGCATGAATCTGTGCAGCGGGAACGACCTCGGACAACCAGGGGCCGAGAAAACCACCGTCCCGTGGGGTCGGACACTCAGGGTCAGGGAAAAATCCAATATATATCTGGTGATATCTCGGGTGCTATTACAGATAGCGCAATAAATCAAAGTGAATTATCTGCAGGGGGCCCTGCCGCATGAATCTGTGCAGCGGGAACGACCTCGGACCAACAGGGGCCGAGGAAACCACCGTCTCATGGGCCAGGACACTCAGGGTCAGGGGAAAATCCAATATATATATGGTGTTACCTCGGGTGCTATTACAAATAGCGCAATAAATCAAGTGCATTGTCTGCAGGAGGCCCTGGCGCATGAATCTGTGCAGCGGGATCGACCTCGGACCACGGGGGGCCGAGAAAATCACCGACACATGGGGCCGGACTGTCAGGGTCAGGGAAAAATCCAATATATATCCGGTGATATCTCGGGTGCCATTAGAGATAGCAAAATAAATCAAAGTGCATTGTCTGCAGGCGGCCCAGGCATATGAATCTATGCAGCGGGAACGAGCTCGGACCACCAGGGGCCGAGAAAATCACCGACACATGGGGCCGGACACTCAGGGTCGGGAAAAAATTCAATATATATATCTGGTGATATTTCGGGTGCACTTACAGATAGCGCACTAAACCAAAGTGAATTATCTGCAGGGGGCCCTGGCGCATGAACCTGCGCAGCGGGAACGACCTCGGACCACCAGGGGCCGAGAAAATCACCGTCTCATGGGGCCGGACTGTCAGGGTCAGGGAAAAATCCAATGTATATCTGGTGATATCTCGGGTGCTATTAGAGATAGCGCAATCAACCAAAGTGCATTGTCTGCAGGATGCCCTGGCGCATGAATCTGTGCAGCGGGAACGACCTCGGACCACCAGGGGCCGAGAAAACCACCGTCTCATGGGGTCGGACACACAGGGTCGGGGAAAAATCCAATATGTATCAGGTGATATCTCGGGTGCTATAAGAGATAGCGAAATAAATGAAAGAGCATTGTCTGTAGGAGGCCCTGGCGCCTGAATCTGTGCAGCGGGAACGACCTCGGGCCACCAGGGGCCGAGAAAATTAAAGATATTCGGAATCCGTCACCCAAGGTCTTGTAAAAATCTAGCACATATCTGGTGATATCTCGGGTGCTATTACAGATAGCGCAATAAACCAAAGTGAATTATCTGCAGGGGGCCCTGGCACATGAATCTGTGCAGCGGGAACGACCGCGGACCACCAGGGGCCGAAAAACCACCGTCTCATGGGGCCGGACACTCAGGGTCGGGGAAAAATCCAATATATATCTGGTGATATCTCGTGTGTTATTAGAGATAGCGCAATTAACCAAAGTGAATTATCTGCAGGAGGCCCTGGCGCACGAATCTGTGCAGCGGGAACGACCTCGGACCACCAGGGGCCGAGAAAACCACCGACACATGGGGCCGGACTGTCAGGGTCAGGGAAAAATCCAATATATATCTGGTTATATCTCGGGTGCTCTTAGAGTTCGCGCAATAAACCAAAGTGAATTATCTATAGGAGGCCCTGGCGCATGAATCTTGCAGCGGGATCGACCTCGGACCACCAGGGGCCGAGAAAACCACCGTCACATGGGGTCGGACACACAGGGTCAGGGAAAAATCCAATATATGTCTGGTGATATCTCGGGTGCTATTAGAGATAGCGCAATAAATCAAAGTGCATTGTCTGCAGGAGGCCCCTGCGAAAGAATTTGTGCAGCGGGATCGACCTCGGACCACCAGGGGCCGAGAAAACCACCGTCTCATGGGGTCGGACACACAGGGTCGGGGAAAAATCCAATATATATCTGGTGATATCTCGGGTGCTATTAGAGATAGCGAAATAAATCAAAGTGCATTGTCCGCAGGAGGCCCTGGCGCATGAATCTGTGCAGCGGGAACGACCTCGGACAACCAGGGGCCGAGAAAACCACCGTCCCGTGGGGTCGGACACTCAGGGTCAGGGAAAAATCCAATATATATCTGGTGATATCTCGGGTGCTATTACAGATAGCGCAATAAATCAAAGTGAATTATCTGCAGGGGGCCCTGCCGCATGAATCTGTGCAGCGGGAACGACCTCGGACCAACAGGGGCCGAGAAAACCACCGTCTCATGGGCCCGGACACGCAGGGTCAGGGGAAAATCCAATATATATATGGTGATATCTCGGGTGCTAGTACAGATAGCGCACTAAACCAAAATGCATTATCTGCAGGGGGCCCTGGCGCATGAACCTGCGCAGCGGGAACGACTTCGGACCACCAGGGGCCGAGAAAACCACCGACACATGGGGCCGGACTGTCAGGGTCAGGGAAAAATCCAATATATATCCGGCGATATCTCGGGTGCTATTAGAGATAGCGCAATAAACCAAAGTGAATTATCTATGGGAGGCCCTGGCGCATGCATCTGTGCAGCGGGAACGACCTCGGACCACCAGGGGCCGAGAAAACCACCGTCTCATGGGGCCGGACTGTCAGGGTCAGGGAAAAATCCAATATATATCTGGTGATATCTGGGGTGCTATTAGAGATAGCGCAATCAACCAAAGTGCATTGTCTGCAGGAGGATCTGGCGCATGAATCTGTGCAGCGGGATCGACCTCGGGCCACCTGGGGCCGAGAAAACCACCGTCGCATGGGGTCGGACTGTCAGGGTCAGGGAAAAATCCAATATATATCCGGTGATATCTCGGGTGCCATTAGAGATAGCAAAATAAATCAAAGTGCATTGTCTGCAGGCGGCCCAGGCATATGAATCTATGCAGCGGGAACGAGCTCGGACCACCAGGGGCCGAGAAAATCACCGACACATGGGGCCGGACACTCAGGGTCGGGAAAAAATTCAATATATATATCTGGTGATATTTCGGGTGCACTTACAGATAGCGCACTAAACCAAAGTGAATTATCTGCAGGGGGCCCTGGCGCATGAACCTGCGCAGCGGGAACGACCTCGGACCACCAGGGGCCGAGAAAATCACCGTCTCATGGGGCCGGACTGTCAGGGTCAGGGAAAAATCCAATGTATATCTGGTGATATCTCGGGTGCTATTAGAGATAGCGCAATAAATCAAAGTGAATTATCTGCAGGGGGCCCTGCCGCATGAATCTGTGCAGCGGGAACGACCTCGGTCCACCAGGGGCCGAGAAAACCACCGTCTCATGGGCCAGGACACTCAGGGTCAGGGGAAAATCCAATATATATATGGTGTTACCTCGGGTGCTATTACAAATAGCGCAATAAATCAAAGTGCATTGTCTGCAGGAGGCCCTGGCGCATGAACCTGCGCAGCGGGAACGACCTCGGACCACCAGGGGCCGAGAAAACCACCGACACATGGGGCCGGACTGTCAGGGTCTGGGAAAAATCCAATATATATCCGGTGATATATCGGGTGCTATTAGAGATAGCGAAATAAATCAAAGTGCATTGTCTGCAGGAGGCCCTGGCGCATGAATCTGTGCAGCGGGAACGACCTCGGACCACCAGGGGCCGAGAAAACCACCGTCTCATGGGGTCGGACACACAGGGTCAGGGAAAAATCCAATATATGTCTGGTGATATCTCGGGTACTATTAGAGATAGCGCAATAAATCAAAGTGCATTGTCTGCAGGAGGCCCCTGCGAAAGAATTTGTGCAGCGGGATCGACCTCGGACCACCAGGGGCCGAGAAAACCACCGTCTCATGGGGTCGGACACACAGGGTCGGGGAAATATCCAATATAAATCTGGTGATATCTCGGGTGCTATTAGAGATAGCGCAATAAACCAAAGTGCATTGTCTGCAGGAGGCCCTGGCGCATGAATGTGTGCAGCGGGAACGACCTCGGACCACCAGGGGCCGAGAAAACCACCGTCTCATGGGCCCGGACACTCAGGGTCAGGGGAAAATCCAATATATATATGGTGATAGATCGGGTGCTCTTACAGATAGCGCACTAAACCAAAGTGAATTATCTGCAGGGGGCCCTGGCGCATGAATCTGTGCAGCGGGATCGACTTCGGACCACCAGGGGCCGAGAAAACCACCGTCTCATGGGGTCGGACACACAGGGTCAGGGAAAAATCCAATATATGTCTGGTGATATCTCGGGTGCTATTAGAGATAGCGCAATAAATCAAAGTGCATTGTCTGCAGGAGGCCCCTGCGAAAGAATTTGTGCAGCGGGATCGACCTCGGACCACCAGGGGCCGAGAAAACCACCGTCTCATGGGGTCGGACACACAGGGTCGGGGAAATATCCAATATATATCTGGTGATATCTCGGGTGCTATTAGAGATAGCGAAATAAATCAAAGTGCATTGTCTACAGGAGGCCCTGGCGCATGAATCTGTGCAGCGGGAACGACCTCGGACAACCAGGGGCCGAGAAAACCACCGTCCCGTGGGGTCGGACACTCAGGGTCAGGGAAAAATCCAATATATATCTGGTGATATCACGGGTGCTATTACAGATAGCGCAATAAATCAAAGTGCATTGTCTGTAGGAGGCCCTGGCGCATGAATCTGTGCAGCGGGATCGACCTCGGACCACCAGCGGCCGAGAAAATCACCGTCTCATGGGGCCGGTCTGTCAGGGTCAGGGAAAAATCAAATATATATCTGGTGATCTCTCGGGTGCTATTAGAGATGGCGCAATAAATCAAAGTGCATTGTCTGCAGGAGGCCCTGGCGCACGAATCTGTGCAGCGGGAACGACCTCGGACCACCAGGGGCCGAGGAAACCACCGTCTCATGGGGTCGGACACTCTGGGTCAGGGAAAAATCCAATATAAATCTGGTGATATCTCGGGTGCTATTACAGATAGCGCAATAAGTCAAAGTGCATTGTCTGCAGGAGGCCCTGGCGCATGAATCTGTGCAGTGGGAACGACCTCGGACCACTAGGGGCTAAGAAAACCACCGTCTCATGGTGTCGGACTGTCAGGGTCAGGGAAAAATCCGATATATATCTGGTGATATCTCGGGTTCTATTAGAGATAGCGCAATAAATCAAAGTGCATTGTCTGTAGGTGGCCCTCGCGCATGAAACTGTTCAGCGGGATCGACCTCGGCCCACGAGGGACCGAGAAAACCATCGACACATGGGGCCGGACTGTCAGGGTCAGGGAAAAATCCAATATATATCTGGTGATATCTCGGCTGCTATTAGAGATAGCGCAATAAAACAAAGTAAATTATCTGCAGGAGGCCCTGGCGCATGAATCTGTGCAGCGGGAACGACCTCGGACCACCAGGGGCCGAGAAAACGACCGTCTCATGGGGTCGGACACTCAGGGTCAGTGTAAAATCCAATATAAATCTGGTGATATTTCGGGTGCTATTACAGATATCGCAATAAATCAATGTGCATTGTCTGTAGGATGCCATGGCGCATGAATCTGTGCAGCGGGATCTACCTCGGACCACCAGGGACCGAGAAAATCACCGACACATGGGGCCGGACCGTCAGTGTCAGGGAAAAATCCAATATATATTTGGTGGTATCTCGGGTGCTATTAGAGATAGCGCAATAAACCAAAGTGCATTGTCTGCAGGAGTCCCTGGCGCATGAATCTGTGCAGCGGGAACGACCTCGGACCACCAGGGGCCGCGAAAATTACAGCTTTTCGGTATCCGTCGCCCAAGGTCATGTAAAAATCCGGCATATATCTGGTGATATCTCGGGTGGTATTAAAGATGGCGCAATAAACCAAAGTGAATTATCTGCAGGAGGCCCTGGCGCATGAATCTGGGCCGCTGGAACGGCCTTGGACCACCAGGGGTCGATAGAACCACCGACGCATGGGGCCGGACACTCAGGGTAAGGGGAAAATCCAATATATATCTGGTGATATCTTGGGTGCTCTTACAGATAGCGCACTAAACAAAAGTGAATTATCTGCAGGGGGCCCTGGCGCATGAATCTGTGCAGCGGGAGCGACCTCGGACCACCAGGGGCCGCGAAAATTATAGCTTTTCGGTATCCGTCGCCCAAGGTCATGTAAAAATCCGGCATATATCTGGTGATATCTCGGGTGGTATTAAAGATGGCGCAATAAACCAAAGTGAATTACCTGCAGGAGGCCCTGGCACATGAATCTGTGCAGCGGGAACGACCTCGGACCACGAGGGACCGAGAAAACCATCGACACATGGGGCCGGACAATCATGGTCAGGGATAAATCCAGCATATATCTGGTGATATCTTGGGTGCTATTAGAGATAGCGCAATAAATCAAAGTGAATTATCTACAGGAGGCTCTGGCGCATGAATCTGTGCAGCGTGATCTACCTCGGACCACCAGGGGCCGAGAAAATTACAGCTTTTCTGTATCCGTCGCCCAAGGTCATGTAAAAATCCGGCATATATCTGGGAATATCTTGGGTGCTATTACAGATAGCGCGATAAATCAAAGTGCATTGTCTACAGGAAGCCATGGCGCATGAACCTGTGTAGAGGGAACGACCTCGGACCACCAGGGGCCGAGAAAACCACCGTTTCATGAGGCCGGACACTCCGGCTCAAGGAAAAATCCAATATATATCTGGTGATATCTCGGGAGATATTACAGATAGCGCAATAAACCAAAGTGAATTATCTATGGGAGGCCCTGGCGCATGAATGTGTGCAGCGGGAACGACCTCGGACCACCAGGGGCCGAGAAAACCTCCGACACATGGGGCAGGAAACCCAAGGTCATGTAAAAATCCAGGATGTATGTGATGATATCTCGGGTGCTATTACAGATAGCGCAATAAACCAAAGTGCATTGTCTGCAGGAGGCCCTGGCGCATGAATCAGAGCAGCGGGATCGACCTCGGACCACCAGGGGCCGAGAAAACCACCGTCTCATGGGGCCGGACTGTCAGGGTCAGGGAAAAATCCTATATATATCTGGTGATATCTGGGGTGCTATTAGAGACAGCGCAATCAACCAAAGTGCATTGTCTGCAGGATGCCCTGGCGCATGAATCTGTGCAGCGGGAACGACCTCGGACCACCAGGGGCCGAGAAAACCACCGTCTCATGGGGTCGGACACACAGGGTCGGGGAAAAATCCAATATGTATCAGGTGATATCTCGGGTGCTATAAGAGATAGCGAAATAAATCAAAGTGCATTGTCTGTAGGAGGCCCTGGCGCACGAATCTGTGCAGCGGGATCGACCTCGGGCCACCAGGGGCCGAGAAAACCATAGTCTCATGGGGCCGGACACTCAGTGTCAGGGGAAAATACAATATATATCTGGTGATATCTCGGGTGCTATTAGAGATAGCGCAATTAACCAAAGTGAATTATCTGCAGGAGGCCCTGGCGCACGAATCTGTGCAGCGGGAACGACCTCGGACCACCAGGGGCCTAGAAAACCACCGACACATGGGGCCGGACTGTCAGGGTCAGGGAAAAATCCAATATATATCTGGTGATATGTCGGGTGCTATTACAGATAGCGCAATAAACCAAAGTGAATTGTCTGCAGGCTGCCCTGGCGCATGAATCTGTGCAGCGGGATCGACCTCGGACCACGAGGTACCGAGAGAACCATCGACACATGGGGCCGGACTGTCAGGGTCAAGGAAAAATCCATTACATCTCTGGTGATAACTCGGGTGCTATTAGAGATAGCGAAATAAATCAAAGTGCATTGTCTGCAGGAGGCCCTGGCGCATGAATCTGTGCAGCGGGAACGACCTCGGACCACCAGGTGCCGAGAAAACCAGCGTCTCATTGGGTCGGACACTCAGTGTCAGGGAAAACTCCAATATATATCTGGTGATATCTCGGGTGCTATTATAGATAGCGCAATAAATCAAAGTGTATTGTCTGTAGGAGGCCCTGGCGTATGAATCTGTGCAGCGGGATCGACCTCGGACCACCAGGGACCGAGAAAATCACCGTCTCATGGGGCCTGTCTGTCAGGGTCAGGGAAAAATCCAATATATATCTGGTGATATCTCGGGTGCTATTACAGATAGCGCAATAAATCAAAGTGCATTGTCTGTAGGAAGCCCTGGCGCATGAATCTGTTCACCGGGAACGACCTCGGACCACAAGGGGCGTAGAAAACCACCGTCTCATGGGGCCGGACACTCAGTGTCGGGGAAAAATCCAATATATATCTGGTGATATCTCGGGTGCTATTAGAGATAGCGCAATAAACCTAAGTGAATTATCTATGGGAGGCCCTGTCGGATGAATCTGTGCAGCGGGAACGACCTCGGACCACCAGGGGCCGAGAAAACCACCGTCTCATGGGGCCGGACTGTCAGGGTCAGGGAAAAATCCAATATATATCTGGTGATATCTGGGGTGCTATTAGAGATAGCGCAATCAACCAAAGTGCATTGTCTGCTGGAGGCCCTGGCGCATGAATCGGTGCAGCGGTATCGACCTCGGGCCACCAGGGGCCGAGAAAACCACCGTCTCATGGGGTCGGACTGTCAGGGTCAGGGAAAAATCCAATATATATCCGGTGATATCTCGGGTGCTATTACAGATAGCGAAATAAATTAAAGAGCATTGTCTGTAGGAGACCCTGGCGCATGAATCTGTGCAGCGGGATCGACCTCGGTCCACCAGGGGCCGAGAAAACCACCGTCTCATGGGCCAGGACACTCAGGGTCAGGGCAAAATCCAATATATATATGGTGTTACCTCGGGTGCTATTACAAATAGCGCAATAAATCAAAGTGCATTGTCTGCAGGAGGCCCTGGCGCATGAATCTGCGCAGCGGGAACGACCTCGGACCACCAGGGGCCGAGAAAACCACCGACACATGGGGCCGGACTGTCAGGGTCAGGGAAAAATCCAATATATATCCGGTGATATCTCGGGTGCTATTAGAGATAGCGCAATAAACCAAAGTGAATTATCTATGGGAGGCCCTGGCGCATGCATCTGTGCAGCGGGAACGACCTCGGACCACCAGGGGCCGAGAAAACCACCGTCTCATGGGGCCGGACTGTCAGGGTCAGGGAAAAATCCAATATATATCTGGTGATATCTGGGGTGCCATTAGAGATAGCAAAATAAATCAAAGTGCATTGTCTGCAGGCGGCCCAGGCATATGAATCTATGCAGCGGGAACGAGCTCGGACCACCAGGGGCCGAGAAAATCACCGACACATGGGGCCGGACACTCAGGGTCGGGAAAAAATTCAATATATATATCTGGTGATATTTCGGGTGCACTTACAGATAGCGCACTAAACCAAAGTGAATTATCTGCAGGGGGCCCTGGCGCATGAACCTGCGCAGCGGGAACGACCTCGGACCACCAGGGGCCGAGAAAATCACCGTCTCATGGGGCCGGACTGTCAGGGTCAGGGAAAAATCCAATGTATATCTGGTGATATCTCGGGTGCTATTAGAGATAGCGCAATAAATCAAAGTGAATTATCTGCAGGGGGCCCTGCCGCATGAATCTGTGCAGCGGGAACGACCTCGGACCACCAGGGGCCGAGAAAACCACCGTCTCATGGGGCCGGACTGTCAGGGTCAGGGAAAAATCCTATATATATCTGGTGATATCTGGGGTGCTATTAGAGATAGCGCAATCAACCAAAGTGCATTGTCTGCAGGATGCCCTGGCGCATGAATCTGTGCAGCGGGAACGACCTCGGACCACCAGGGGCCGAGAAAACCACCGTCTCATGGGGTCGGACACACAGGGTCGGGGAAAAATCCAATATGTATCAGGTGATATCTCGGGTGCTATAAGAGATAGCGAAATAAATGAAAGAGCATTGTCTGTAGGAGGCCCTGGCGCCTGAATCTGTGCAGCGGGAACGACCTCGGGCCACCAGGGGCCGAGAAAATTAAAGATATTCGGAATCCGTCACCCAAGGTCTTGTAAAAATCTAGCACATATCTGGTGATATCTCGGGTGCTATTACAGATAGCGCAATAAACCAAAGTGAATTATCTGCAGGGGGCCCCGGCACATGAATCTGTGCAGCGGGAACGACCGCGGACCACCAGGGGCCGAAAAACCACCGTCTCATGGGGCCGGACACTCAGGGTCGGGGAAAAATCCAATATATATCTGGTGATATCTCGTGTGTTATTAGAGATAGCGCAATTAACCAAAGTGAATTATCTGCAGGAGGCCCTGGCGCACGAATCTGTGCAGCGGGAACGACCTCGGACCACCAGGGGCCGAGAAAACCACCGACACATGGGGCCGGACTGTCAGGGTCAGGGAAAAATCCAATATATATCTGGTTATATCTCGGGTGCTCTTAGAGTTCGCGCAATAAACCAAAGTGAATTATCTATAGGAGGCCCTGGCGCATGAATCTTGCAGCGGGATCGACCTCGGACCACCAGGGGCCGAGAAAACCACCGTCACATGGGGTCGGACACACAGGGTCAGGGAAAAATCCAATATATGTCTGGTGATATCTCGGGTGCTATTAGAGATAGCGCAATAAATCAAAGTGCATTGTCTGCAGGAGGCCCCTGCGAAAGAATTTGTGCAGCGGGATCGACCTCGGACCACCAGGGGCCGAGAAAACCACCGTCTCATGGGGTCGGACACACAGGGTCGGGGAAAAATCCAATATATATCTGGTGATATCTCGGGTGCTATTAGAGATAGCGAAATAAATCAAAGTGCATTGTCCGCAGGAGGCCCTGGCGCATGAATCTGTGCAGCGGGAACGACCTCGGACAACCAGGGGCCGAGAAAACCACCGTCCCGTGGGGTCGGACACTCAGGGTCAGGGAAAAATCCAATATATATCTGGTGATATCTCGGGTGCTATTACAGATAGCGCAATAAATCAAAGTGAATTATCTGCAGGGGGCCCTGCCGCATGAATCTGTGCAGCGGGAACGACCTCGGACCAACAGGGGCCGAGAAAACCACCGTCTCATGGGCCCGGACACGCAGGGTCAGGGGAAAATCCAATATATATATGGTGATATCTCGGGTGCTAGTACAGATAGCGCACTAAACCAAAATGCATTATCTGCAGGGGGCCCTGGCGCATGAACCTGCGCAGCGGGAACGACTTCGGACCACCAGGGGCCGAGAAAACCACCGACACATGGGGCCGGACTGTCAGGGTCAGGGAAAAATCCAATATATATCCGGCGATATCTCGGGTGCTATTAGAGATAGCGCAATAAACCAAAGTGAATTATCTATGGGAGGCCCTGGCGCATGCATCTGTGCAGCGGGAACGACCTCGGACCACCAGGGGCCGAGAAAACCACCGTCTCATGGGGCCGGACTGTCAGGGTCAGGGAAAAATCCAATATATATCTGGTGATATCTGGGGTGCTATTAGAGATAGCGCAATCAACCAAAGTGCATTGTCTGCAGGAGGATCTGGCGCATGAATCTGTGCAGCGGGATCGACCTCGGGCCACCTGGGGCCGAGAAAACCACCGTCGCATGGGGTCGGACTGTCAGGGTCAGGGAAAAATCCAATATATATCCGGTGATATCTCGGGTGCCATTAGAGATAGCAAAATAAATCAAAGTGCATTGTCTGCAGGCGGCCCAGGCATATGAATCTATGCAGCGGGAACGAGCTCGGACCACCAGGGGCCGAGAAAATCACCGACACATGGGGCCGGACACTCAGGGTCGGGAAAAAATTCAATATATATATCTGGTGATATTTCGGGTGCACTTACAGATAGCGCACTAAACCAAAGTGAATTATCTGCAGGGGGCCCTGGCGCATGAACCTGCGCAGCGGGAACGACCTCGGACCACCAGGGGCCGAGAAAATCACCGTCTCATGGGGCCGGACTGTCAGGGTCAGGGAAAAATCCAATGTATATCTGGTGATATCTCGGGTGCTATTAGAGATAGCGCAATAAATCAAAGTGAATTATCTGCAGGGGGCCCTGGCGCATGAATCTGTGCAGCGGGAACGACCTCGGTCCACCAGGGGCCGAGAAAACCACCGTCTCATGGGCCAGGACACTCAGGGTCAGGGGAAAATCCAATATATATATGGTGTTACCTCGGGTGCTATTACAAATAGCGCAATAAATCAAAGTGCATTGTCTGCAGGAGGCCCTGGCGCATGAACCTGCGCAGCGGGAACGACCTCGGACCACCAGGGGCCGAGAAAACCACCGACACATGGGGCCGGACTGTCAGGGTCTGGGAAAAATCCAATATATATCCGGCGATATATCGGGTGCTATTAGAGATAGCGAAATAAATCAAAGTGCATTGTCTGCAGGAGGCCCTGGCGCATGAATCTGTGCAGCGGGAACGACCTCGGACCACCAGGGGCCGAGAAAACCACCGTCCCGGGGGGTCGACACTCAGGGTCAGGGAAAAATCCAATATAAATCTGGTGATATCTCGGGTGCTATTAGAGATAGCGCAATAAACCAAAGTGCATTGTCTGCAGGAGGCCCTGGCGCATGAATGTGTGCAGCGGGAACGACCTCGGACCACCAGGGGCCGAGAAAACCACCGTCTCATGGGCCCGGACACTCAGGGTCAGGGGAAAATCCAATATATATATGGTGATAGATCGGGTGCTCTTACAGATAGCGCACTAAACCAAAGTGAATTATCTGCAGGGGGCCCTGGCGCATGAATCTGTGCAGCGGGATCGACTTCGGACCACCAGGGGCCGAGAAAACCACCGTCTCATGGGGTCGGACACACAGGGTCAGGGAAAAATCCAATATATGTCTGGTGATATCTCGGGTGCTATTAGAGATAGCGCAATAAATCAAAGTGCATTGTCTGCAGGAGGCCCCTGCGAAAGAATTTGTGCAGCGGGATCGACCTCGGACCACCAGGGGCCGAGAAAACCACCGTCTCATGGGGTCGGACACACAGGGTCGGGGAAATATCCAATATATATCTGGTGATATCTCGGGTGCTATTAGAGATAGCGAAATAAATCAAAGTGCATTGTCTACAGGAGGCCCTGGCGCATGAATCTGTGCAGCGGGAACGACCTCGGACAACCAGGGGCCGAGAAAACCACCGTCCCGTGGGGTCGGACACTCAGGGTCAGGGAAAAATCCAATATATATCTGGTGATATCACGGGTGCTATTACAGATAGCGCAATAAATCAAAGTGCATTGTCTGTAGGAGGCCCTGGCGCATGAATCTGTGCAGCGGGATCGACCTCGGACCACCAGCGGCCGAGAAAATCACCGTCTCATGGGGCCGGTCTGTCAGGGTCAGGGAAAAATCAAATATATATCTGGTGATCTCTCGGGTGCTATTAGAGATGGCGCAATAAATCAAAGTGCATTGTCTGCAGGAGGCCCTGGCGCACGAATCTGTGCAGCGGGAACGACCTCGGACCACCAGGGGCCGAGGAAACCACCGTCTCATGGGGTCGGACACTCTGGGTCAGGGAAAAATCCAATATAAATCTGGTGATATCTCGGGTGCTATTACAGATAGCGCAATAAGTCAAAGTGCATTGTCTGCAGGAGGCCCTGGCGCATGAATCTGTGCAGTGGGAACGACCTCGGACCACTAGGGGCTAAGAAAACCACCCTCTCATGGGGTCGGACTGTCAGGGTCAGGGAAAAATCCGATATATATCTGGTGATATCTCGGGTTCTATTAGAGATAGCGCAATAAATCAAAGTGCATTGTCTGTAGGTGGCCCTCGCGCATGAAACTGTTCAGCGGGATCGACCTCGGACCACGAGGGACCGAGAAAACCATCGACACATGGGGCCGGACTGTCAGGGTCAGGGAAAAATCCAATATATATCTGGTGATATCTCGGGTGCTATTAGAGATAGCGCAATAAAACAAAGTAAATTATCTGCAGGAGGCCCTGGCGCATGAATCTGTGCAGCGGGAACGACCTCGGACCACCAGGGGCCGAGAAAACGACCGTCTCATGGGGTCGGACACTCAGGGTCAGTGTAAAATCCAATATAAATCTGGTGATATTTCGGGTGCTATTACAGATATCGCAATAAATCAATGTGCATTGTCTGTAGGATGCCATGGCGCATGAATCTGTGCAGCGGGATCTACCTCGGACCACCAGGGACCGAGAAAATCACCGACACATGGGGCCGGACCGTCAGTGTCAGGGAAAAATCCAATATATATTTGGTGGTATCTCGGGTGCTATTAGAGATAGCGCAATAAACCAAAGTGCATTGTCTGCAGGAGTCCCTGGCGCATGAATCTGTGCAGCGGGAACGACCTCGGACCACCAGGGGCCGCGAAAATTACAGCTTTTCGGTATCCGTCGCCCAAGGTCATGTAAAAATCCGGCATATATCTGGTGATATCTCGGGTGGTATTAAAGATGGCGCAATAAACCAAAGTGAATTATCTGCAGGAGGCCCTGGCGCATGAATCTGGGCCGCTGGAACGGCCTTGGACCACCAGGGGTCGATAGAACCACCGACGCATGGGGCCGGACACTCAGGGTAAGGGGAAAATCCAATATATATCTGGTGATATCTTGGGTGCTCTTACAGATAGCGCACTAAACAAAAGTGAATTATCTGCAGGGGGCCCTGGCGCATGAATCTGTGCAGCGGGAGCGACCTCGGACCACCAGGGGCCGCGAAAATTATAGCTTTTCGGTATCCGTCGCCCAAGGTCATGTAAAAATCCGGCATATATCTGGTGATATCTCGGGTGGTATTAAAGATGGCGCAATAAACCAAAGTGAATTACCTGCAGGAGGCCCTGGCACATGAATCTGTGCAGCGGGAACGACCTCGGACCACGAGGGACCGAGAAAACCATCGACACATGGGGCCGGACAATCATGGTCAGGGATAAATCCAGCATATATCTGGTGATATCTTGGGTGCTATTAGAGATAGCGCAATAAATCAAAGTGAATTATCTACAGGAGGCTCTGGCGCATGAATCTGTGCAGCGTGATCTACCTCGGACCACCAGGGGCCGAGAAAATTACAGCTTTTCTGTATCCGTCGCCCAAGGTCATGTAAAAATCCGGCATATATCTGGGAATATCTTGGGTGCTATTACAGATAGCGCGATAAATCAAAGTGCATTGTCTACAGGAAGCCATGGCGCATGAACCTGTGTAGAGGGAACGACCTCGGACCACCAGGGGCCGAGAAAACCACCGTTTCATGAGGCCGGACACTCCGGCTCAAGGAAAAATCCAATATATATCTGGTGATATCTCGGGAGATATTACAGATAGCGCAATAAACCAAAGTGAATTATCTATGGGAGGCCCTGGCGCATGAATGTGTGCAGCGGGAACGACCTCGGACCACCAGGGGCCGAGAAAACCTCCGACACATGGGGCAGGAAACCCAAGGTCATGTAAAAATCCAGGATGTATGTGATGATATCTCGGGTGCTATTACAGATAGCGCAATAAACCAAAGTGCATTGTCTGCAGGAGGCCCTGGCGCATGAATCAGAGCAGCGGGATCGACCTCGGACCACCAGGGGCCGAGAAAATCACCGTCTCATGGGGCCGGTCTCTCAGGGTCAGGGAAAAATCAAATATATATCTGGTGAAATCTCGGGTGCTATTAGCGATAGCGCTATAAATCAACGTATCAATATAGTTTTATTAGTTTTACATAGTTTTACATAGTTGTATATAGTTTTATATAGTTTTGTTACTTTTATGTAGTTTTTTTTAGTTTTGTATAGTTTTGTATAGTTTTATTAGTTTCACATAGTTTTATATAGTTAGCATATGGTTCTATATAGTTTTATATACTTTTATTTGTTTCATATAGTTTTACAGAGATTTATATAGGTTAACATAGTTGTATATAGATTTATATAGTTTTATATAGTTTTAGTAGTTTTATATAGGTTTGTATAGTTTCATATAGTTTTTTTTAGTTTTACATAGTTTTATATAGATTTATATAGTTTTATATAGTTTTATACAGTTTTATATAGTTTCATATAGGTTTGTTAGTGTTATATAGTTTTATATAGTTTTGTTAGTTTTATATAGTTTTATTAGTTTTATATAGTTTTATATAGTTATCATATGGTTCTATATAATTTTATATACTTTTATTTGTTTCATATAGTTTTACAGAGTTTTATATAGGTTAACATAGTTGTATATAGATTTATATAGTTTTATATAGTTTTAGTAGTTTTATATAGGTTTGTATAGTTTCATATAGTTTTTTTTAGTTTTACATAGTTTTATATAGATTTATATAGTTTTAAGTAGTTTTCTTACTTTTACATAGTTTTATATAGTTTTCTTAGTTTTGTATAGTTTTATATAGTTTTATATAGTTTTATTAGCGTTATATAGTTTTATATAGTTTTATATAGTTTTATATAGTTTTGTTAGTTTTATATAGTTTTATATAGTTTTATGTAGTTTTATATAGGTTTGTTCTTTTTACATAGTTTTAAATAGTTTTATATAGTACTATATAGTTTTATATACTTTTATTAGTTTTATATAGTTTTATTAGTTTTATATAGTATTATATAGTTTTATATAGTTTTAAATAGTTTTATATAGTACTATATAGTTTTATATACTTTTATTAGTTTTATATAGTTTCACATAGTTTTATATAGATTTATATTTTTTTACATAGTTTTACATTGTTTTATATATTTTTATATAGTTTTATATAGTTTTACATAGTTTTATATAGTTTTATATAGTTTTATATAGTTTTACATAGCTTTATATACTTTTATTTGTTTCATATAGTTTTACATAGTTTTATATATGTTAACATAGTTTTATATAGATTTATATAGTTTTATATAGTTTTATATTGTCTTGAATAGTTTTGTATAGTTTTGAATAGTTTTATATGGTTTTATGTAGTTTTATATAGCTTTATTTGTTTTATATAGTTATACATTGTTTTATATAGGTTAACATAGTTGTATATAGATTTATATAGTTTTATATAGTTTTATACAGTTTTATATAGTTTCATATAGGTTTGTTAGTGTTATATAGTTTTATATAGTTTTGTTAGTTTTATATAGTTTTATTAGTTTTATATAGTTTTATATAGTTATCATATGGTTCTATATAGTTTTATATACTTTTATTCGTTTCATATAGTTTTACAGAGTTTTATATATGTTAACATAGTTGTATATAGATTTTTATAGTTTTATATAGTTTTAGTAGTTTTATATAGGTTTGTATAGTTTCATATAGTTTTTTTTAGTTTTACATAGTTTTATATAGATTTATATAGTTTTATGTAGTTTTCTTACTTTTACATAGTTTTATATAGTTTTACATAGTTTTGTTAGTATTAAATAGTTTTATATAGTTTTGTTAGTTTTATATAGTTTTATATAGTTTTATATAGTTTTATATAGTTTTATATTTCACTATATAGTTTTATATAGTTTTATTAGTTTTATATAGTTTTATATAGGTTTATATAGTTTTACATAGTTTTATAGAGTTTTATATAGTTTTCTTAGTTTTGTATAGTTTTATATAGTTTTATATAGTTTTATTAGCGTTATATAGTTTTATATAGTTTTATATAGTTTTATATAGTTTTGTTAGTTTTATATAGTTTTATATAGTTTTATGTAGTTTTATATAGGTTTGTTCTTTTTACATAGTTTTAAATAGTTTTATATAGTACTATATAGTTTTATATACTTTTAGTAGTTTTATATAGTTTTATTAGTTTTATATAGTATTATATAGTTTTATATAGTTTTAAATAGTTTTATATAGTACTATATAGTTTTATATACTTTTATTAGTTTTATATAGTTTCACATAGTTTTATATAGATTTATATTTTTTTATATAGTTTTACATTGTTTTATTATTTTTATATAGTTTTATATATTTTTATGTAGTTTTATATAGTTTTATATAGTTTTGTGTAGTTTTATGCAGTTTTGTATAGTTTTATATAGTTTTATACAATTTTATTATTTTTATATAGTTTTATATAGTTTTATATAGTTTTACATAGTTTTATATAGTTTTATACAGTTTTGTATAGTTTTATATAGTTTTATATAATCTTAATTAGTTTTATATAGTTTTATATAATTTTATATAGTTTTTTATAGCTTCATACAATTTTATATAGTTTTACTTGGTTTATATAGTTTTATAAAGTTTTAAATAGATTTATATAGTTCTATATACTTTTATATAGCCTTATATAGTTTTATTTAGTTTTAATAGTTTTATATAGTTTTCCAGTTTTATACAGTTTTCTATAGTTTTATATAGTTTTATATAGTTTTATATAGTTTTATGTAGTTTTATATAGTTTTAATAGTTTTAATAGTTTTGCTAGTTTTATATAGTTTTGTATAGTTTTATATAGTTTTATATAGTTTTAATAGTTTTATACAGTTTTATATAGTTGAATATAGTTTTATATAGTTTTATATAGTTTTATATAGTTTTTATTAGTTTTATATAGTTTTATATAGTTTTATTAGTTTTATATAGTTTTATATAGTTTTATATGGTATTATATAGTTTTATATAGTATTATATAGTTTTATATAGTTTTATTTATTTTTACACAGTTTTATACAATTTTATATAGTTTTATACAGTTTTATAATGTTTTATATAGTTTTACATTGTTTTATATAGTTTTATATAGTTTTATATAGTTTTATATAGGTTTATACAGTTTTATATAGTTTTATTAGTTTTATATCGTTTTATATAGTTTTATATAGTTTTCTTAGTTTTATATATTTTTATATAGTTTTAAGTAGTTTTATATAGTTTTACAGAGTTGTATATAGTTTTATATAGTTTTATATAGTTTTATAGAGTCTTATAAAGTTTTATATAGTTTTATGTAGTTTTGTTAGTTCCATATATTTTTATATAGCTTTGTATAGTTTTATATAGTTCTATAGAGTTTTATATAGCTTTATATAGTTTTATTTAGCTTTATATAGTTTTATACAGTTTTATACAGTTTTTTATAGTTTTATACAGTTTTACAATGTTTTATATAGTTTTATATTGTTTTATATAGTTTTATATAGTTTTATATAGATTTATACAGTTTTATATGGTTTTATAGAGTTATATAGTTTTATATAATTTTATATAGTTTTATAGAGTTTTATATAGTTTTAAATAGTTTTATAGAGTTTTATATAGTTTTATATAGTTTTATATAGTTTTATGTAGATTTATACAGTTTTATATGGTTTTATTTAGTTTTACTAGTTTTATTAGTTTTATTATAGCTTTATATAGTTTTATACAGTTTTATTAGTTTTTACATAGTTTTTTTATAGTTTTATATAGTTTTATACGGTTTTATATAGTTTTATATAGTTTTTGTTAGTTTTACATAGTTTTATATAGTGTTATATAGTTTTATATAGTTTTGTTGGTTTTATATAGTTTTATATAGTTTTATATGGTTTTATATAGTTTTATATAGTTTTGTTAGTTTTATTAAGTTTTATATAGTTTTATATAGTTTTATATAGTTTTGTTGGTTTTATATAGATTTATATAGTTTTATAGAGTCTTATAAAGTTTTATATAGTTTTATATAGTTTTGTTAGTTCCATATATTTTTATACAGCTTTGTATAGTTTTATATAGTTCTATAGAGTTTTATATAGGTTTATATAGTTTTGTTGGTTTTATATAGTTTTATATGGTTTTATATAGTTTTATAGAGTTTTATATAGTTTAATACAGTTTTGTTAGTTTTATATAGTTTTATTAGTTTTATATAGGTTTTATATAGTTTTATAGAGTTTTATATAGTTTTATATAGTTTTGCTAGTTTTATATAGTTATATATAGTATTATATAGTACTACATAGTTTTATATAGTTTTACATAGATTTATATAGTTGTATATAGTTTCATATAGTTTTATATAGTTTTACATAGCTTTATATAGGTTTATATAGCTTCATATAGTTTTATATAGCTTCGTATAATTTTATATCGTTTTACTAGGGTTTATATAGTTTTATATAGTCTTATATAGTTCCGTATAGTTTTATATAGTTTTATTAGTATTACATAGTTTTATATAGATTTGTATAGTTTAATATATTTTCACATAGTTTTATATAGTTTAATATAGTTTTACATAGTTTTATATAGTTTTATTATTTTTATACAGTTTTATATAATTTTATATAATTTTAATATTTTTATATAGCTTTCTATAGTTTTATGTAGTTTTATATAGTTTTATATAGTTTTGTATAGTTTCACATAGTTTTATTAGGTTTACATAGTTTTATATAGATTTATATAGTTTTATATAGTTTTGTATAGTTTTATATAGTTTTACAAAGTTTTATATAGATTTATTATTTTTGTATAGTTTTATATAGTTTTATGTATTCCTTTATAGTTTTATTAGTTTTCCTTAGGTTTATGTAGATTTATATAGTTTTATATAGTTTTATATAGTTTTATATTGTGTTTATATAGTTTTATATAGTTGTATATAGCTACATATAGTTTTACATAGTTTTACATAGCTTTATATAGGTTTATATAGCTTTATATAGTTTTATATAGCTTCATATAATTTTATATAGTTTTACTAGGTTTATATAGTTTTATATAGTCCTTATATAGTTCCGTATAGTTTTATATAGTTTTATTAGTATTACATAGTTTTATATAGATTTGTATAGTTTAATATATTTTCACATAGTTTTATATAGTTTAATATTGGTTTTACATAGTTTTATATAGTTTTATTATTTTTATACAGTTTTATATAATTTTATATAATTTTAATATTTTTATATAGTTTTCTATAGTTTTATGTAGTTTTATATAGTTTTATATAGTTTTACATAGTTTTACATAGATTTATGTAGTTTTGTGTAGTTTTATATAGTTTTATATAGTTTTAATATAGTTTTTTATAGTTTTTTGTAGTTTTACATAGTTTTATAAGGTTTTATATAGTTTTATATAATTTTATTACTTTTATATAGTTTTGTTAGTTTTATATAGTTTTATATAATTTTATTAGTTTTATATGGTTTTATATAGTTTTATATAGTTTTATATAGATTTATATAGTTCTGTTGGTTTTATATAGTTTTATATAGTTTTATAGAGTTTTATATAATTTTATATAGTTTTATAGAGCTTTATATAGTTTTATATAGTTTTATATAGTTTTGTTAGTATTATATAGTTTTATATAGTTTTATATACTTTTATGAAGTTTTATATAGCTTTATTTCTTTTATATAGTTTTACATTGTTTTATATAGGTTAACATAGTTGTATATAGATTTATATAGTTTTACATAGTTTTATATAGTTTTATATAGTTTTATATAGTTTTTACATAGCTTTATATACTTTTATATAGTTTTATATAGTTTTATATAGTTTTATACGGTTCTATACAGTTTTATACAGTTTTATATAGTTTTATATATTTTTGTATAGTTTTATATAGTTTTATATAGTTTTATTAGCGTTATATATAGTTTTATATAGTTTTATATAGTTTTGTTAGTTTTATATAGTTTTATATAGTTTTATATAGTTTTATATAGGTTTGTTCTTTTTACATAGTTTTAAATAGTTTTATATAGTACTATATAGTTTTATATACTTTTATTAGTTTTATATAGTTTTCTTAGTTTTATATAGTATTATATAGTTTTATATAGTTTTATATAGTTTTATATAGTTTTATTAGTTTTATATCGTTCTATATAGTTTAATACAGTTTTATATTGTTTTATATAGTTTTATATAGTTTTATATTGTTTTATATAGCTTCATATAGTTTTATATAGCATTATATAGTTTTATATAGTTTTATATAGCTTTATATAGTTTTGTATAGTTTTACATAGTTTTATATAGTTTTATACAGTTTTATACAGTTTTACATAGTTTATATAGTTTTACACAGTTTCAGACCGTTTAAATAGATTTATATAGTTTTATACAGTTTTATATAGCTATATACAGTTTTATAAAGTTTTATATAGTTTTGTTAGTTTTATGTAGTTTTATATAGTTTTGTTAGTTTTGTATAGTTTTATATAGTTTTATATAGTTTTATTAGCGTTATATAGTTTTATATAGTTTTATATAGTTTTATATAGTTTTATATAGTTTTATATAGTTTATATAGTTTTGTTAGTTTACATAGTTTTAAATAGTTTTATATAGTACTGACTATAGTTTTATATACTTTTATTAGTTTTATATAGTTTTCTAGAGTTTTATATAGTTTTATATAGTTTTACATAGTTTTATATAGATTTATATTTTTTATATAGTTTTACATTGTTTTATATATTTTTATATAGTTTTATATAGTTTTACATAGTTTTATATAGTTTTGTATAGTTTTACATAGCTTTATATACTTTTATTTGTTTCATATAGTTTTACATAGTTTTATATAAGTTAACATAGTTTTATATAGATTTATATAGTTTTATATAGTTTTATATTGTCTTGAATAGTTTTGTATAGTTTTGAATAGTTTTATATGGTGTTTATGTAGTTTTATATAGCTTTATTTGTTTTATATAGTTATACATTGTTTTATATAGGTTAACATAGTTGTATATAGATTTATATAGTTTGACATAGTTTTATATAGTTTTATATAGTTTTGTACAGATTCATATAGTTTTATTAGTTTTACATACTTTTACATAGTTTTACATATTTTTATATAGATTTATATAGTTTTATATAGTTTTACATAGTTTTATATAGTTTTAGTAGTTTTAGTAGTTTTATATAGTTTTGTATAGATTCATATAGTTTTATTAGTTTTACATACTTTTATATAGTTTTACATATTTTTATATAGATTTTTTATAGTTTTATATAGTTTTACATAGTTTTATATAGTTTAGTAGATTTAGTAGTTTATATAGTTTTTTAGTTTATAGTTATATGGTTTTATATAGTTTTATACAGTTTTATATAGTTTTATACAGTTTTATAATGTTCTATAAAGTTTATATACGTTTTAATAGTTTTATATTATAGTTTTATATAGTTTTAAGTAATTTTTTATAGTTTTATATAGTTTTATATAGTTTATATACTTTTATATACTTTTATATTGTTTAATATAGTTTTATACACTTTTATGTAGTTTTATATACTTTTGCATAGTTTTATATAGTTTTATGTAGTTTTATATAGATTGATATCGCTTTATACAGTTTTGTATAGTGTTATATAGTTTTATATAGTTTTATATAGTTTTGCATAGTTTTATATAGTTTTATGTAGTTTTATATAGATTGATATCGTTTTATACAGTTTTGTATAGTTTTGAATAATTTTATATACTTTTATTAGTTTTGTTAGTTTTATATGGTTTTATACAGTTTCACATAGTTTTATATAGTTTTATATAGTTTTATATAGCTTTGCTAGTTTTATATAATTTTTACATAATTTTATTAGTTATATATAGTTTTTATATATATTTTTATATAGTTTTGTATATATTTTTATATACTTTTACATAGTTTTATTTAGATTTATAGATTTATATAGATTTATATAGCTTTGTTAGTTTTATACAATTTTATACAGTTTCATACAGATTTATATAGTTTTGTGTAGTTTTATATAGTTTTATATAGGTTTACATAGTTTTATATAGATTTAATATAATTTTATATAGTTTTATATAGTTTTTTTTAGTTTTATATAGTTTTATATAGTTTTATATAGTTTTCCTTAGTTTTATGTTGATTGATATTGTTTTATGTAGTTTTATATAGTGTTATATAGATCGATATTGTTTGACGTAGTTTTATAAAGTGTCATATAGACTGATATTGTTTTTTCTATTTTTATATAGTTTTCATAGTATTATATAGTTTTATATAGTTTTATATTGTTTTATTAGTTTTTATATTGTTTTATATATATTTTTATATAGTTTTATATATATTTTTATATACTTTTACATAGTTTTGTATAGATTATATAGTTTTATATAGTTTTATATTGTTTTATATAGTTTTATATAGTTTTGTTAGTTTTACATAATTTTATACAGTTTCATATAGATTTATATAGTTTCATATAGTTTTATTAGTTTATGTAGTTTTATATAGTTTTACATAGTTTCATTAGTTTTATATAGTTTTATATATATTTTTATATACTTTTACATAGTTTTATTTAGATTTATATAGTTTTATATAGTTTTATATAGTTTTATATAGCTTTGTTAGATTTATATAATTCTATACAGTTTCATATAGATTTATATAGTTTTATATAGTTTTATACACTCTTATGTAGTTTTATATAGTTTGATAACTTTTATATAGTTTTATATAGTTTTATATAGTTTTATACACTTTTATGTAGTTTTATATAGTTTGATAAGTTTTATATAGTTTTATATATAGTTTTATATAGTTTTATATAGTTTTGAATAGTTTTATATAGTTTTATATAGTTTTATATAGTTTTATACAGTTTCACATAGTTTTATATAGTTTTATATAGTTTTATATAGTTTTTATATAGCTTTGTTAGTTTTATGTAATTTTACATAGTTTTATTAGTTTTATATAGTTTTATATATATTTTTATATTGTTTTATATATATTTTTATATTGTTTTATATATATTTTTATACACTTTTACATAGTTTTATATAGATTTATATAGTTTTATATAGTTTATATTAGATAGTTTATAGTATAGTTATTGTTAGTTTTTATAGTTTCATGTAGTTTTATAAGGTTTTATATAGTTCTTGTTAGTTTTATATAGTTTTATATAATTTTAATAGTTTTATATAGTTTTATATAGTTTTATATAGCTTTATATAGTTTTATTTAGCTTTATATAGTTTTATACAGTTTTATACAGTTTTTTATAGTTTTATACAGTTTTACAATGTTTTATATAGTTTTATATTGTTTTATATAGTTTTATATAGTTTTATATAGATTTATACAGTTTTATACAGTTTTACAATGTTTTATATAGTTTTATATTGTTTTATTATAGCTTTATTATAGTTTTATATAGTTTTATTAGTTTTACATAGTTTTTTATAGTTTTATATAGTTTTATTAGTTTTATCAGTTTTATGTTGTTTTATATAGTTTTATATAGTTTTATATAGTTTTTTATAGTTTTTATATAGTTTTATATAGTTTTATATAGTTTTATATAGTTCTGTATAGTTCTATAGAGTTTTATATAGGTTTATATAGTTTTGTTAGTTTTATATAGTTTTATATAGTTTTATATGGTTTTATATAGTTTTATACAGTTTTGTTAGTTTTATATAGTTTTATTAGTTTTATAGAGTTTTATATACTATTATATAGTTCTGTTAGTTTTATATAGTTATATATAGTTTTATATACTACTATATGGTTTTATATAGTTTTATATAGTCTTGTTGGTTTTATATAGTTTTATATAGTTTTATAGAGTTTTATATAGTTTTATATAGTTTTACAGAGTTTCATATAGTTTTATACAGTTTTGTTGGTTTTATATAATTTTATATAGTTTTATAGAGTTTTATATAGTTTTATAAGTTTTATATAGTTTTGTTAGGTTTATTAGTTTTATATAGTTTTATATAGTTTTGTTAGGGTTTATATAGTTTTATATAGTTTTATATAGTTTTATATAGTTTTATATACTTTTATCAGTTTTATATAGTTTTATATAGTTTTACATAGTTTTATTAGTTTTATTTAGCTTTATACAGTTTTATATAGTTTTATATATATTTTTGGATAGTTTTATATAGTTTTATACAGTTTTATATAGTTTTATATAGTTTTATAGAGTTTTATATAGTTTTGTTAGTTTTATATAGTTATATATAGTTTTTTATATAGTATTATATAGTTTTATATAGTTTTATTAGTTTTATCAGTTTCATGTTGTTTTATATAGTTTTATATAGTTTTATATAGTTTTGTATAGTTTTATATAGCTTTATATAGTTTTATATAGTTTTATATAGTTTTGATAGTTTTGTATAGTTCTATAGAGTTTTATATAGGTTTATATAGTTTTGTTAGTTTTATTTAGTTTTATATAGTTTTATCATGGTTTTATATAGTTTTATACAGTTTTGTTAGTTTTATATAGTTTTATTAGTTTTATAGAGTTTTATATAGTATTATATAGTTTTGTTAGTTTTATATAGTTATATATAGTTTTATATACTACTATATAGTTTTATATAGTTTTATTAGTTTTATATGGTTTTATATAGTTTTATATAGTTTTATATAGTTTTGTTGGTTTTATATAGTTTTATATAGTTTTATAGAGTTTTATATAGTTTTATATAGTTTTATAGAGTTTCATATAGTTATATATAGTTTTGTTGGTTTTATATAATTTTATATAGTTTAATAGAGTTGTATATAGTTTTATATAGTTCTATAGAGTTTTATATAGGTTTATATAGTTTTGTTGGTTTTATTATAGTTTTTATATGCTTTTATATAGTTTTATAGAGTTTTATATAGTTTAATACAGTTTTGTTAGTTATATAGTTTTATTAGTTTTATATAGTTTTGCTAGTTTATATAGTTATATATAGTTTTATATAGTACTACATAGTTTTTATATAGTTTTATTTGTTTTATATTGGAATTATATAGTTTTATATAGTTTTATATAGTTTTGTTGGTTTTGTATAGTTTTATAGAGTTTTATATAGTCTTATGTATTTTTATTTGTTTTGTTTGTTTTATGTTGTTTTACATAGTTTTACATAGTTTTACATAGTTCTATATAGATTTAAATAGTTTTACATAGTTATACATAGTTTTATATAGTTTTACATAGCTTTATAAAGATTTATTTAGTTTTATATAGTTTCATATAGTTTTATATAGTTTTACATAGCTTTATATAGGTTTATATAGCTTTATATAGTTTTATATAGCTTCATATAATTTTATATAGTTTTACTAGGTTTATATAGTTTTATATAGTCTTATATAGTTCCGTATACTTTTATATAGTTTTATTAGTATTACATAGTTTTATATAGATTTGTATAGATTAATATATTTTCACATAGTTTTATATAGGTTAATATAGTTTTACATAGTTTTATATAGTTTTATTATTTTTATACAGTTTTATATAATTTTATATAATTTTAATATTTTTATATAGTTTTCTATAGTTTTATGTAGTTTTATATAGTTTTATATAGTTTTGTATAGTTTCATATAGTTTTATTAGGTTTACATAGTTTTATATAGATTTATATAGTTTTATATAGTTTTGTATCAGTTTTATATAGTTTTATATTGTTTTATATAATTTTATATAGTTTTGTACAGTTTTATATAGTTTTATATAGTTTTATATAGTTTTATATAGTTTTATATAGTTTTATATAGTTGTATATAGTTTCATATAGTTTTACACAGTTTTACATAGCTTTATATAGGTTTATATAGCTTTATATAGTTTTATATAGCTTCATATAATTTTATATAGTTTTACTAGGTTTATATAGTTTTATATAGTCTTATATAGTTCCGTATAGTTTTATATAGTTTTATTAGTATTACATAGTTTTATATAGATTTGTATAGTTTAATATATTTTCACATAGTTTTATATAGTTTAATATTGTTTTACATAGTTTTATATAGTTTTACTATTTTTATACAGTTTTATATAATTTTATATAACTTTAATATTTTTATATAGTTTTCTATAGTTTTTATGTAGTTTTATATAGTTTTATATAGTTTTATATAGTTTTATATTGTTTTATATAATTTTATATAGTTTTGTACAGTTTTATAAAGTTTTATATAGTTTTATATAGTTTTATATAGTTTTATATAGTTTTTTTGTAGTTTTACATAGTTTTATAAGGTTTTATATAGTTTTGTTAGTTTTATATAGTTTTATATAATTTTATTACTTTTATATAGTTTTGTTAGTTTTATATAGTTTTATATAATTTTATTAGTTTTATATGGTTTTATATAGTTTTATATAGATTTATATAGTTCTGTTGGTTTTATGTAGTTTTATATAGTTTTATAGAGTTTTATATAGTTTTATATAGTTTTATATGGTATTATATAGTTTTATATAGTATTATATAGTTTTATATAGCTTTATATAGTTTTGTTAGTTTTATAAAGTTTTAAATAGTTTTATATAGTTTTGTTACTTTTATATAGTTTTATATAGTTTTATATAGTTTTGTTAGGTTTATATAGTTTTATATAGTATTATATAGTTTTGTTAGTTTTATATAGTTTTATATAGTTTTATATAGTAATATATAGTTTTATATAGTTTTTTATAGTTTCATATAGTTTTATAAGGTTTTATATAGTTTTGTTAGTTTTATATTGATTGATATAATTTTATATAGTATTATATAGTTTTTTCTAGTTTTACATAATTTTATTAGTTATTTATTGTTTTATATAGCTTTCTATCGCTGTATATAGATTTATATAGTTTTATATGGTATTATATAGTTTTATATAGTATTACATAGTTTTATATAGTTTTATATATTTTTACACAGTTTTATACAGTTTTATATAGTTTTATACAGTTTTATATTGTTTTATATAGTTTTATATTGTTTTATATAGTTTTATATAGTTTTATATGGTTTTATATAGTTTGATACAGTTTTGTTAGTTTTATATAGTTTTATTAGTTTTATAGAGTTTTATATAGTATTATATAGTTTTGTTAGTTTTATATAGTTATATATAGTTTTATATACTACTATATAGTTTTATATAGTTTTATTAGTTTTATATGGTTTTATATAGTTTTATATAGTTTTATTTGTTTTATATGGAATTATATAGTTTTATATAGTTTTATATAGTTTTGTTGGTTTTGTATAGTTTTATATAGTTTTATATAGTTTTATATAGTTTTGTTACTTTTATATAGTTTTGTTAGTTTTATATAGTTTTATATAGTTTTATATAGTTTTATTAGTTTTACCCAGTTTTATATAGTTTCATATAGTTTTATATTGTTTTATATAGTTTTATATAGTTTTATGTAGTTTTATATAGTGTTATATAGTTTTATAGAGTTTTATATACTTTTATATAGTTTTATATAGTTTTATATAGTTTTATATAGTTTTGTTACTTTTATATAGTTTTGTTAGTTATATATAGTCTTATATAGTATTATATAGTTTTTTCTAGTTTACATAATTTTATTAGTTATTTATAGTAATATATAGTTTTACATTCTTTTATATACTTTTCTATCGCTTTTATATTTTTATATAGTTTTGTATGGTATTATATAGTTTTATATAGTATTATATAGTTTTATATAGTTTTATATAGTTTTGTTAGTTTTGTATAGTTTTATATAGTTTTATATAGTTCTATAGAGTTTTATATAGGTTTGTATAGTTTTGTTAGTTTTATATATTTTTATATAGTATTATATGGTTTTATATAGTTTTATAGAGTTTTATATAGTTTTATACAGTTTTGTTTGTTTTATATAGTTTTATATTGTTTTATATAGTTTTATAGTTTTATATAGTTTTATACAGTTTTGTTGGTTTTATATAGTTTTATATAGTTTTATAGAGTTTATATAGTTTTATATAGTTTTATAGAGTTTCATATAGTTTTATATAGTTTTGTTAGTTTTATATACTACTATATAGTTTTACAGAGTTTTATATAGTTTTATATAGTTTTATATAGTTTTTATTTGTTTTATATAGTTTTATATAGTTTTATATAGTTTTATATAATTTTATATAGTTTTATACAGTTTTATACAGTTTTATATAGTTTTATATTGTTCTATAGAGTTTTATATAGGTTTATGTAGTTTTGTTAGTTTTATATAGTTTTTTATAGTTTTATATAGTTTTATATAGTTTTGTTACTTTTATATAGTTTTGTTAGTTTTATATAGTTTTATATAGTGTTATATAGTTTTATAGAGTTTCCTATAGTTTGGTATAGTTTTATATAGTTTTATATAGTTCTATAGAGTTTGATATAGTTTTATAGAGTTTTATATAGTTTTATATAGTTTTATATAGTTTTATATAGTAATATAAGTTTTATATAGTTTTGGTTAGGTTTATATAGTTTTATATAGCTTTATATAGTTTTATAGAGTTTTATATAGGTTTATATAGTTTTATATGGTATTATATAGTTTTATATAGTATTATATAGTTTTATATAGTTTTATTTATTTTTACACAGTTTTATACAATTTTATATAGTTTTATACAGTTTTATAATGTTTTATATAGTTTTATATTGTTTTATATAGTTTATATTAGTTTTATATAGTTTTATATAGGTTTATACAGTTTTATATAATTTTATTAGTATTATATCGTTTTTATATAGTTTTATATAGTTTTCTTAGTTTTATATATTTTTATATAGTTTTAAGTAGTTTTATATAGTTTTTACATAGCTTTATAAAGATTTATTTAGTTTTATACAGTTTTAATATAGTTTTATATAGTTTTATATAGTTTTACATAGTTTTATATAGTTGTATATAGTTTCATATAGTTTTATATAGTTTTACATAGCTTTATATAGGTTTATATAGCTTTATATAGTTTTATATAGCTTCATATAATTTTATATAGTTTTACTAGGTTTATATAGTTTTATATGGTCTTATATAGTTCCGTATAGTTTTATATAGTTTTATTAGTATTACATAGTTTTATATAGATTTGTATAGTTTAATATATTTTCACATAGTTTTATATAGTTTAATATAGTTTTACATAGTTTTATATAGTTTTATTATTTTTATACAGTTTTATATAATTTTTATATAATTTTAATATTTTTATATAGTTTTCTATAGTTTTATGTAGTTTTATATAGTTTTATATAGTTTTATATAGCTTTATATAGTTTTGTTAGTTTTATAAAGTTTTAAATAGTTTTATATAGTTTTGTTACTTTTATATAGTTTTATATAGTTTTATATAGTTTTGTTAGGTTTATATAGTTTTATATAGTATTATATAGTTTTGTTAGTTTTATATAGTTTTATATAGTTTTATATAGTAATATATAGTTTTATATAGTTTTTTATAGTTTCATATAGTTTTATAAGGTTTTATATAGTTTTGTTAGTTTTATATTGATTGATATAATTTTATATAGTATTATATAGTTTTTTTCTAGTTTTACATAATTTTATTAGTTATTTATTGTTTTATATAGCTTTCTATCGCTGTATATAGATTTATATAGTTTTATATGGTATTATATAGTTTTATATAGTATTACATAGTTTTATATAGTTTTATATATTTTTACACAGTTTTATACAGTTTTATATAGTTTTATACAGTCTTATATTGTTTTATATAGTTTTATATTGTTTTATATAGTTTTATATAGTTTTATATGGTTTTATATAGTTTGATACAGTTTTGTTAGTTTTATATAGTTTTATTAGTTTTATAGAGTTTTATATAGTATTATATAGTTTTGTTAGTTTTATATAGTTATATATAGTTTTATATACTACTATATAGTTTTATATAGTTTTATTAGTTTTATATGGTTTTATATAGTTTTATATAGTTTTATTTGTTTTATATGGAATTATATAGTTTTATATAGTTTTATATAGTTTTGTTGGTTTTGTATAGTTTTTATAGTTTTATAGTTTATATAGTTTTATATAGTTTTGTTACTTTTATATAGTTTTGTTAGTTTTATATAGTTTTATATAGTTTTATATAGTTTTATTAGTTTTACCCAGTTTTATATAGTTTCATATAGTTTTATATTGTTTTATATAGTTTAATATAGTTTTATGTAGTTTTATATAGTGTTATATAGTTTTATAGAGTTTTATATACTTTTATATAGTTTTATATAGTTTTATATAGTTTTATATAGTTTTGTTACTTTTATATAGTTTTGTTAGTTATATATAGTCTTATATAGTATTATATAGTTTTTTCTAGTTTTACATAATTTTATTAGTTATTTATAGTAATATATAGTTTTACATTCTTTTATATACTTTTCTATCGCTTTTATATTTTTATATAGTTTTGTATGGTATTATATAGTTTATATAGTATTATATAGTTTTATATAGTTTTATATAGTTTTGTTAGTTTTGTATAGTTTTATATAGTTTTATATAGTTTCTATAGAGTTTTATATAGGTTTGTATAGTTTTGTTAGTTTTATATATTTTTATATAGTATTATATGGTTTTATATAGTTTTATAGAGTTTTATATAGTTTTATACAGTTTTGTTTGTTTTATATAGTTTTATATTGTTTTATATAGTTTTATATAGTTTTATATAGTTTTATACAGTTTTGTTGGTTTTATATAGTTTTATATAGTTTTATAGAGTTTTATATAGTTTTATATAGTTTTATAGAGTTTCATATAGTTTTATATAGTTTTGTTAGTTTTATATACTACTATATAGTTTTACAGAGTTTTATATAGTTTTATATAGTTTTATATAGTTTTATATAGTTTTATAGATTCTTATAAAGTTTTATATAGTTTTATATAGTTTTGTTAGTTCCATATATTTTTATATAGCTTTATATAGTTTTATATAGTATTATATAGTTTTATATAGCTTTATATAGTTTTGTTAGTTTTATAAAGTTTTAAATAGTTTTATATAGTTTTGTTACTTTGTATAGTTTTATAGAGTTTTATATAGTTTAATACAGTTTTGTTAGTTTTATATAGTTTTATTAGTTTTATATAGTTTATATAGTTTTATAGAGTTTTACATAGTTTTATATAGTTTTATATAGTTTTGTTAGTTTTATATTGTTTTATATAATTTTATAGTTTTATATGGTTTTATATAGTTTTATATAGTTTTATATAGATTTATATAGTTTTGTTGGTTTTATGTAGTTTTATATAGTTTTATAGAGTTTTATATAGTTTTATATAGTTTTATATAGTTTTGTTAGGTTTATATAGTTTTATATAGTATTATATAGTTTTGTTAGTTTTATATAGTTTTATATAGTTTTATATAGTAATATATAGTTTTTTCTAGTTTTACATAATTTTATTAGTTATTTATAGTAATATATAGTTTTACATTCTTTTATATACTTTTCTATCGCTTTTTATATTTTTATATAGTTTTGTATGGTATTATATAGTTTTATATAGTATTATATAGTTTTATATAGTTTTATATAGTTTTGTTAGTTTTGTATAGTTTTATATAGTTTTATATAGTTCTATAGAGTTTTATATAGGTTTGTATAGTTTTGTTAGTTTTATATATTTTTATATAGTATTATATGGTTTTATATAGTTTTATAGAGTTTTATATAGTTTTATACAGTTTTGTTTGTTTTATATAGTTTTACATAGTTTTATATAGTTTTATATAGTTTTATATAGTTTTGTTAGTTTTATAAAGTTTTATATAGTTTTATATAGTTCTGTTAGTTTTATAGAGTTTTAAATAGTTTTATATAGTTTTATATAGTTTTGTTAGTTTTATATAGTGTTATACCGTTTTATATAGTTTTGTATAGTTTTATATAGTTTTATATAGATTTATACAGTTTTATATGGTTTTATATAGGTTTATATAGCTTTATATAGTTTTATATAGCTTTATATAGTTTTATACAGTTTTATACAGTTTTATATAGTTTTATACAGTTTTATAATGTTTTATATAGTTTTATATTGTTTTGTATAGTTTTATATATTTTTATATAGATTTATACAGTTTATATGGTTTTATTTAGTTTTACTAGTTTTATTAGTTTTATTATAGCTTTATATAGCTTTACATAGTTTTATTAGTTTTACATAGTTTTTTATAGTTTTATATAGTTTTATAAGGTTTTATATAGTTTTATATAATTTTATTAGTTTAATATGGTTTTATATAGTTTATATAGTTCTGTTGGTTTTATGTAGTTTTATATAGTTTTATAGAGTTTTATATAGTTTTGTTACGTTTATATAGTTTTATATAGTTTTATATAGTTTTATAGAGTTTTATATAGTTTTATAGAGTTTCATATAGTTTTGTATCGTTTTATATAGTTTTATATAGTTTTATATAGTTTTATATAGTTTTGGTGGTTTTATATAATTTTATATAGTTTTATAGAGTTTTATATAGTTTTAAATAGTTTTATAGAGTTTATATAGTTTTATATAGTTTTATATAGTTTTGATAGTTTTATGTAGTTTTATATAGTTTTATATAGTTTTATATAGTTTTATAAATTTTTTTGTAGTTTTACATAGTTTTATAAGGTTTTATATAGTTTTGTTAGTTTTATATAGTTTTATATAATTTTATTAGTTTTATATGGTTTTATATAGTTTTATATAGTTTTATGTAGATTTATACAGTTTTATATGGTTTTATTTAGTTTTACTAGTTTTATTAGTTTTATTATAGCTTTATATAGTTTTATATAGTTTTATTAGTTTTACATAGTTTTTTATAGATTTATATAGTTTTATACGGTTTTATATAGTTTTATATAGTTTTATATAGTTTTATATGGTTTTATATAGTTTTATACAGTTTTGTTAGTGTTATATAGTTTTATTAGTTTTATAGAGTTTTATATAGTATTATATAGTTTTGTTAGTTTTATATAGTTATATATAGTTTTATATACTACTATATAGTTTTATATAGTTTTATTAGTTTTTATATGGTTTTATATAGTTTTATATAGTTTTATATAGTTTTGTTGGTTTTATATAGTTTTATATAGTTTTATAGAGTTTTATATAGTTTTATATAGTTTTATAGAGTTTCATATAGTTTTATATAGTTTTGTTAGTTTTATATACTACTATATAGTTTTACAGAGTTTTATATAGTTTTATATAGTTTTATATAGTTTTATATAGTTTTATAGATTCTTATAAAGTGTTTATATAGTTTTATATAGTTTTGTTAGTTCGATATATTTTTATATAGCTTTGTATAGTTTTATATAGATCTATAGAGTTTTATATAGGTTTATATAGTTTTGTTAGTTTTATATAGTTTTATATAGTTTTATATGGTTTTATATAGTTTAATACAGTTTTGTTAGTTTTATATAGTTTTATTAGTTTTATATAGTTTTATATAGTTTTATAGAGTTTTATATAGTTTTATATAGTTTTGCTAGTTTTATATAGTTATATATAGTTTTATATAGTACTACATAGTTTTATATAGTTTTATTTATTTTATATGGAATTATATAGTTTTATATAGTTTTATATAGTTTTGTTGGTTTTGTATAGTTTCATATAGTTTTATGTAGTTTTATATAGTGTTATATAGTTTTATAGAGTTTTATATAGTTTTATATAGTTTATATAGTTTTGTTACTTTTATATAGTTTTGTTAGTTATATATAGTCTTATATAGTATTATATAGTTTTTTCTAGTTTTACATAATTTTATTAGTTATTTATAGTAATATATAGTTTTACATTCTTTTATATACTTTTCTATCGCTTTTTATGTTTTTATATAGTTTTATATGGTATTAT
>NW_027475342.1:0-70644 GCF_051020985.1 Nomia melanderi | reverse complement strand
ATTGAGTTTTATATAGTTTTATATAGTTTTATATAGTTTTATATAGTTTTATTGAGTTTTATATAGTTTTATATAGTTTTAATATAGTTTTATATAGTTTTAAATAGTTCTGCATAGTTTTATAGAGTTTTATATAGTTTTATATAGTTTGATATTGTTTGATATAGTTTTATAGAGTTTTATAAAGTTTTATATTGTTTTATATAGTTTTATTTGTTTCATAAAGTTTTATATAGTTTTATATAGTTCTGTTAGTTTTATACATTTTTATATAGTTTTATATAGTTTTATATAGTTTTATAGAGGTTTATATAGTTTTACATAGTTTTGTTAGTTTTGTACAGATTTACATAGTTTTATAGGGTATTATATAGTTTTATATAGTTTTATTAGTTTTATACAGTTTTATATAGTTTTTTATAGTTTTATATAGTTTTGTTAGTTTTATATAGTTTTATATAGTTTTATATAGTTTTATTAGTTTTATGTAATTTTATATAGTTTTATATAGTTTCATATAGTTTTATATAGTTTCATTAGTTTTATGTAATTTTATATAGTTTTGATATAGTTTTATATAGTTTTATATAGTTTTATATAGTGTTATATAGTTTTATATAGTTTTATATAGTTTTATATAGTTTTATAAAGTTTTATACAGTTTTATATAGTTTTATACAGTTTTACATACTTTTATATAGTTTTATTTGTTTTGTATAGTTTTATATAGTTTTATATAGTTTTACACAGTTTTATATAGTTTTGTATTGTATTATATAGTTTTATATAATTTTATATAGTTTTATGTAGTTTTATTAGTTTTATATACTTTTAAACAGTTTTATTAGTTTTACATAGTTTAATATAGTTTTACATAGTTTTATATAGTTTTATATAGTTTTATATAGTTTAATATAGTTTTATATAGTTTTACACAGTTTTATATTGTTTTATTAGTTTGATATAGCCTTATACAGTTTTATATATTTTTATATAGATTCATATAGTTTTATTAGTTTTATATAGTTTTATATAGTTTTACATAGTTTTATATAGCTTTATATAGTTTTATTAGTTTTATATAGTTTCATATAGTTTTATATAGTTTTATATAGTTTTATGTAGTTTTATTAGTTTTATATACTTTTAACAGTTTTATTAGTTTTACATAGTTTAATATAGTTTTACATAGTTGTATATAGTTTTATATAGTTTTATATAGTTTAATATAGTTTTATATAGTTTTACACAGTGTTATATTGTTTTATTAGTTTGATATAGCCTTATACAGTTTTATATAATTTTATATAGATTCATATAGTTTTATTAGTTTTATATTGTTTTATATAGTTTTATACAGTTTTATATAGCTTTATATAGTTTTATTAGTTTTATATAGTTTCATATAGTTTTATGTAGTTTTATATAGTTTTATATAGTTTTATATAGTTTTATATAGTATAATATAGTTTTATATAGTTTTATATAGTTTTACACAGTTTTATATAGTTTTGTATTGTATTATATAGTTTTGTATAATTTTATATAGTTTTATGTAGTTTTATTAGTTTTATATACTTTTAAACAGTTTTATTAGTTTTACATAGTTTAATATAGTTTTACATAGTTTTATATAGTTTTATATAGTTTTATATAGTTTAATATAGTTTTATATAGTTTTACACAGTTTTATATTGTTTTATTAGTTTGATATAGCCTTATACAGTTTTATATATTTTTATATAGATTCATATAGTTTTATTAGTTTTATATAGTTTTATATAGTTTTACATAGTTTTATATAGCTTTATATAGTTTTATTAGTTTTATATAGTTTCATATAGTTTTATATAGTTTTATATAGTTTTATATAGTTTTATATAGTTTTATATAGTTTTATAGAGTATAATATAGTTTTATATAGTTTTACATAGTTTTATATAGCTTTATATAGCTTTATATAGTTTTATACAGTTTTATATAGTTTTATATAGTTTTGTATAGTTTTATATAGTTTTATAAAGTTTATATACTTTTATACAGTTTTATTAATTTTATATAGTTTTACACAGTTTTATATATTTTTATATAGTTTTGTATAGTTTTATTAGTTTTATATAGTTTCATATTGTTCCATATAGTTTTATTAGTTTTATATAGTTTTATATAGTTTTATATAGTTTTATATAGTTTTATATAGTTTTATATAGTTTTATATAGTTTTATATAGCTTTATATAGCTTTATATAGTTTTATACAGTTTTATATAGTTTTATATAGTTTTGTATAGTTTTATATAGTTTTATAAAGTTTATATACTTTTATACAGTTTTATTAATTTTATATAGTTTTACACAGTTTTATATATTTTTATATAGTTTTGTATAGTTTTATTAGTTTTATATAGTTTTATATAGTTTTCATATAGTTTTATTAGTTTAGTATACTTTTATTTAGTTTTATATAGTTTTATATATTGTATACAGTTTTATACAGTTTTATATAGTTTTATGTAGTATTATATAGTTTCATATAGTTTTATATAGTTTCATATTGTTCCATATAGTTTTATTAGTTTTATATAGTTTTATATAGTTTTATATAGTTTTATATAGTTTTATATAGTTTTATATAGTTTTATATAGTTTTATATAGCTTTATATAGCTTTATATAGTTTTATACAGTTTTATATAGTTTTATATAGTTTTATATACTTTTTTAGAGTTTTATATAATTTTATATAGTTTTGTTAGTTTTATTAGTTTTATACAGTTTTATATAGTACAATATAGGTTTATATAATTTTATTAGTTTTATATAGTTTTATACAGTTTTATATAGTTTAATTACTATTATATAGTTATATATAGTTTTATATAGTTTTATCAGTTTTATATAGTTTTATATAGTTCTATATAGTTTTATTAGTTTAATATAGTTTTATATACTTTTATATAGTTTTATATAGTTTTATTGAGTTTTATATAGTTTTATATAGTTTTATATAGTTTTATATAGTTTTATTGAGTTTTATATAGTTTTATATAGTTTTAATATAGTTTTATATAGTTTTAAATAGTTCTGCATAGTTTTATAGAGTTTTATATAGTTTTATATAGTTTGATATTGTTTGATATAGTTTTATAGAGTTTTATAAAGTTTTATATTGTTTTATATAGTTTTATTTGTTTCATAAAGTTTTATATAGTTTTATATAGTTCTGTTAGTTTTATACATTTTTATATAGTTTTATATAGTTTTATATAGTTTTATAGAGGTTTATATAGTTTTACATAGTTTTGTTAGTTTTGTACAGATTTACATAGCTTTATAGGGTATTATATAGTTTTATATAGTTTTATTAGTTTTATACAGTTTTATATAGTTTTTTATAGTTTTATATAGTTTTGATAGTTTTATATAGTTTTATATAGTTTTATATAGTTTTATTAGTTTTATGTAATTTTATATAGTTTTATATAGTTTTATATAGTTTTATATAGTTTTATTAGTTTTATGTAATTTTATATAGTTTTGATATAGTTTTATATAGTTTTATATAGTTTTATATAGTGTTATATAGTTTTATATAGTTTTATATAGTTTTATATAGTTTTATAAAGTTTTATACAGTTTTATATAGTTTTATACAGTTTTACATACTTTTATATAGTTTTATTTGTTTTGTATAGTTTTATATAGTTTTATATAGTTTTACACAGTTTTATATATAGTTTTGTATTGTATTATATAGTTTTATATAATTTTATATAGTTTTATGTAGTTTTATTAGTTTTATATACTTTTAAACAGTTTTATTAGTTTTACATAGTTTAATATAGTTTTACATAGTTTTATATAGTTTTATATAGTTTTATATAGTTTAATATAGTTTTATATAGTTTTACACAGTTTTATATTGTTTTATTAGTTTGATATAGCCTTATACAGTTTTATATATTTTTATATAGATTCATATAGTTTTATTAGTTTTATATAGTTTTATATAGTTTTACATAGTTTTATATAGCTTTATATAGTTTTATTAGTTTTATATAGTTTCATATAGTTTTATATAGTTTTATATAGTTTTATGTAGTTTTATTAGTTTTATATACTTTTAAACAGTTTTATTAGTTTTACATAGTTTAATATAGTTTTACATAGTTGTATATAGTTTTATATAGTTTTATATAGTTTAATATAGTTTTATATAGTTTTACACAGTGTTATATTGTTTTATTAGTTTGATATAGCCTTATACAGTTTTATATAATTTTATATAGATTCATATAGTTTTATTAGTTTTATATTGTTTTATATAGTTTTATACAGTTTTATATAGCTTTATATAGTTTTATTAGTTTTATATAGTTTCATATAGTTTTATGTAGTTGTATATAGTTTTATATAGTTTTATATAGTTTTATATAGTATAATATAGTTTTATATAGTTTTATATAGTTTTATATAGCTTTATATAGTTTTATATAGTTTTATATAGTTTTATATTGTTCTATATACTTTGATATAGTTTTATATAGTTTTATATAGTTTTATATAATTTATATAGCTTAATATAGTTTTATATAGTTTTACACAGTTTTATATAGTTTTATTAGTTTTGTTCAGTTGTATATAGTTATATTAGTGCGATATAGCCTTATACAGTATTATATAGATTTATATAGATTCATATAGTTTTATAAAGTTTTATATAGTTCTATATAGTTTTATTTAGTTTTATATAGTTTTATATAGATATATATAAAGTTTTATATAGTTTTATATAGCTTTACATAGTTTAATATAGTTTTATATAGTTTTATATAGTTTTATATAGTTTTATATAGTTTTATATTGTTTTATATAGTTTTATATAGTTTTATATAATTTTATATAGTTTTATACAGTTTTATATACTTTTATACAGTTTTATATACTTTTATACAGTTTTATATACTTTTATATAGTTTTATATAGTTTTATATTGTTTTATATAGTTCTATATAGTTTTATATAGTTTTATATAGTTTTATATAATTTTATATAGTTTTATATAGTTTTATATAATTTTATATAGTTTTATATAGTTTTATATAGTTTTATTCGTTTTATATAATTTTATGCAGTTTTATATAGTTTTATATAGTCTTATATTGTTCTATATAGTTTTACATAGTTTTATATAGTTTCATATTGTTCTATATAGTTTTATTAGTTTTATATAGTTTTATATAGTTTTATATAGTTCTATATAGATTTATATATTTTTATACAGTTTTATATAGTTTTATATAGTTTCATACAGTTTTGTACAGTTTTATATAGTTCCATATAGTTTTATATAATTTTATATAGTTTTATATAGTTTTATATAGCTTTGTATAGTTTTATATAGTTTTATACAGCTTTATATACTTTTATATAGTTTTACATAGTTTTGTATAGTTTTATATAGTTTTATATAGTTTTACATAGTTTTAGATACTTTTCATATAGTTTTATATAGTTTCATATAGTTTTATATAGTTTTATTTGCTTTGTATAGTTTTATATAGTTTTATATTGTTTTATATAGTTCTATATAGTTTTATATAGTTTTATATAGTTTTATATAGTTTTATATACTTTTATATACTTTTATACAGTTTTATATGTTTTGTATAGTTTTAAATAGTTTTATTAGTTTGATATAGCCTTATACAGTTTTATATAGATTTATATAGATTCATATAGTTTTATTAGTTTTATATAGTTTCATATAGTTTTGTATAGTTTTATATAGTTTCATATACTTTTATATAATTTTGTATAGTTTTATATACTTTTATATAGCTTCATATAGTTTTATATAGTTTTATATAATTTTATGCAGTTTTATATAGTTTTATATAGTCTTATTTTGTTCTATATAGTTTTACATAGTTTTATATAGTTTCATATTGTTCTATATAGTTTTATTAGTTTTATATAGTTTTATACAGTTTTATATAGGTTTATACAGTTTTACATACTTTTATAAAGTTTTATTTGTTTTGTACAGTTTCATATCGCTTTATATAGTTTTATATAGTACTATATAGTTTTATACAGTTTTATGTAGTTTTATATAGTTTTATATAGTTTTATATAGTATTACACAGATTTATATAGTTTTATTAGTTTTATATAGTTTTATATAGTTTTATATAGTTCTATATAGATTTACATATTTTTATACAGTTTTATATTGTTTTATTAATTTGATATAGCCTTATACAGTTTTATATATTTTTATATAGATTCATATAGATATATTAGTTTTATATAGTTTTATATAGTTTTATATAGCTTTATATAGTGTTATACAGTTTTATATGGTTTTATATAGTTTTATATAGTTTTATATAGTTTCATATAGTTTTATATAGTTTTATATAGTTTTATATAGTTTTATATAGTTTTATACAGTTTTATATAGTTTTATATAGCTTTATATAGTCTTACTAGTTTTATATAGATTTATATAGTTTCATATAGTTTTATATAGTTTTACATAGTTTTATATTGTTTTATTAGTTTGATATAGCCTTATACAGTTTTATATATTTTTATATAGATTCATATAGTTATATTAGTTTTATATAGTTTTATATAGTTTTATATAGCTTTATATAGTTTTATTAGTTTTATATAGTTTTATACAGTTTTATATAGTTTTATATAGATTCATATAGTTTTATTAGTTTTATATAGTTTTATATAGTTTTATATAGTTTTATACAGTTTTATATACTTTTATATAGTTTTATTTGTTTTGTATAGTTTTATATAGTTTTATTACTTTGATATAGCCTTATTCAGTTTTATACAGATTTATATAGATTCATATAGTTTTATTAGTTTTATATAGCTTTATATAGTTTTATAAAGTTTTATATAGTTTTATACAGTTTTATATACTTTTATATAGTTTTATTTGTTTTGTATAGTTTTATATAGTTTTATTAGTTTGATATAGCCTTATAGAGTTTTATATAGATTTATATATATTCATATAGTTTTATTAGTTTTATATAGTTTTATATAGTTTTTATATAGTTTTATTAGTTTTATATAGTTTAATATAGTTTTATATAGTTTTACACAGTTTTATATAGTTTTATTAGTTTTATATAGTTTTATACAGTTTTATATACTTTTATATAGTTTTATTTGTTTTGTATAGTTTTATATAGTTTTATTACTTTGATATAGCCTTATACAGTTTTATACAGATTTATATAGATTCATATAGTTTTATTAGTTTTAAATAGCTTTATATAGTTTTATATAGTTTTATATAGTTTTATATAGTTTTATATAGTTTTATATAGTTTTATATAGTTTTATATAGTTTTATATAGTTTTATATAGTTTTATATACTTTTATACAGTATTATATGTTTTGTATAGTTTTATATAGTTTTATTGGTTTTATACAGTTTTATATAGTTTTAATATAGTTTTATTAGTTTTATATAGTTTTACACAGTTTTATATAGTTTTATACAGTTTTATAAAGTTTTACACAGTTTTATATAGTTTTATATAGTTTTATATAGTTTCATATAGTTTTATATAGGTTTATATAGTTTTATATAGTTTTATATAGTTTTACACAGTTTTATATAGTTTTACACAGTTTTATTTAGTTTTATTAGTTTTATATAGTTTTATACAGTTTCATATAGTTTTATATTGTTTTGTATAGTTTTATATAGTTTTATATAATTTTATTAGTTTTATATAGTTCTTTATAGTTTTTATACAGTTTTGTTACTTTTATATAGTTTTACATAGTTTTATATAGTTTTATATAGTTTTATTAGTTTTGTATAGTTTTATATAGTTTTATACTGTTTTATACAGTTTTACATGGTTTCATATAGTTATATATAGTATTATATAGATTCATACAGTTTCATTAGTTTTATATAGTTTTATTAGTTTTATTTAGTTTTATACAGTTTTATATAATTTTATATAGTTTTACACAGTTTTATATAGTTTTATTAGTTGTATATAGTTTTATTCAGTTTTATATAGTTTTATATAGTTTTGTATAGTTTTATACAGTTTTATATAGTTTTATATAGTTTCATAGAGTTTTATATAGTTTTATATAGTTTTATACAGTTTTATATAGTTTTATATAGTTTTATATTGTTCTATATAGTTTTATACAGTTTCATATAGCTTTATTAGTTTTATATGGTTCTATATAGTTTTTATGCAGTTTTATTACTTTTATATAGTTGTACATAGTTTTATATAGTTTTATATAGTTTCATATAGTTTTATATAGTTTAATATAGTTTTATATAGTTTTACACAGTTTTATATAGTTTTATTAGTTTTATATAGTTTTATACAGTTTTATATAGTTTTACATAATTTGATATTGTTTTAATAGAATATTATACGTTTCTATAGTTTTATACAATTTCATATAGTTTTATTACTTTTATATAGTTTTATATAGTTTTATTAGTTTTGTATAGTTTTATATAGTTTTATACAGTTTTATACAGTTTTACATGGTTTCATATAGTTATATATAGTATTATATAGATTCATTCAGTATCATTAGTTTTATATAGTTTTATTAGTTTTATTTAGTTTTATACAGTTTTATATAGTTTTATTAGTTTTATATAGTTTTATACAGTTTTATATAGTTTTATTTAGTTTTGTATAGTTTTATACAGTTTTATATAGTTTTATATAGTTTCATATAGTTTTATATAGTTTTATTTGTTTTGCATAGTTTTATATAGTTTTAGTAGTTTGATATAGCCTTATACAGTTTTATATAGTTTTAAATAGATTCATACAGTTTTATTAGTTTTATATAGTTTTATATAGTTTTATATAGTTTTATATAGATTTATATAGTTTTATATAGTTTTACACAGTTTTATATAGTTTTATTAGATTTATATAGTTTTATATAGCTTCATATAGTTTTTTATAGTTTTATATAATTTTACACAGTTTTATATATCTTTATTAGTTTTATATAGTTTTATACAGCTTTATATAGTTTTATATAGATTTATATAGTTTCATATAGTTTTATTTGTTTTGTATAGTTTTATATAGTTTTATTAGTTTGATATAGCCTTATACAGTTTTATATAGTTTTAAATAGATTCATATAGTTTTATTAGTTATATAGTTTTATATCGTTTTATATAGTTTTATATAGTTTTATATTGTTTTATATAGTTTTATATAGTTTTGTACAGATTTATATACTTTTATATAGTTTTATTTGTTTTGTATAGTTTTATACAGTTTTATTAGTTTGATATAGCCTTATACAGTTTTATACAGTTTTAAATAGATTCATATAGTTTTATTAGTTTTATATAGTTTTATATTGTTCTATATAGTTTTGTACAGTTTCATATAGCTTTATTAGTTTTATATAGTTCTATATAGTTTTTATACAGTTTTATTACTTTTATATAGTTGTACATAGTTTTATATAGTTTTATATAGTTTTATATAGTTTTATATAGTTTTATATAGTTTAATATAGTTGTATATAGTTTTACATAGTTTTATATAGTTTTATATAGCTTTATATAGTTTTACATAGTTTAATATAGTTTTATATAGTTTTATATAGTTTTATATAGTTTTATATAGTTTTATTAGTTTTATACAGTTTTATATAGTTTTATATAGTTTTATATAGTTTTATATAGTTTTATATAGTTTTATATAGTTTTATTTGTTTTGTATAGTTTTATATAGTTTCATGTAGTTTTATATAGTTTTATACAGTTTTATTAGTTTTAGACAGTTTTATATAGTTTTATTAGTTTTATATATTTTAACATAGTTTCATATAGTTTTATATAGTTTTATATAGTTTTATATAGCTTTATATAGTTTCATATAGTTTTACATAGATTCATATAGTTTTAATAGTTTTATATAGTTTTACATAGGTTTATATAGTATTATTTGTTTTGTATAGTTTTATATAGCTTCATATAGTTTTATATAGTTCTATATAATTTTACACAGTTTTAAATAGCTTTATTAGTTTTATATTGTTCTATGTAGTTTTATATAGTTTTATATAGTTTTTTATAGTTTTATATAGTTTTATATAGTTTTATATAGCTTCATACAGTTTTTTATAGTTTTATATAATTTTACACTGTTTTATATAGCTTTATTAGTTTTATGTAGTTTTATACAGTTTTATATAGTTTTATATAGATTTATATAGTTTCATATAGTTTTATTTGTTTTGTATAGTTTTATACAGTTTTATATACTTTCATATACTTTTATTTGTTTAGTATAGTTTCATATAGTTTTATTAGTTTGATATAGCCTTATACAGTTTTATATAGATTTATATAGATTCATATAGTTTCATTAGTTTTATATAGTTTGATATAGTTTTATGTAATTTGATATTGTTTTAATAGAATTTTATACGTTTGTATAGTTTTATACAGTTTCATATAGTTTTATTAGTTTTATATAGTTTTATATAGTTTTGTATAGCTTTATATAGTTTTATATAATTTTATATAATTTTATACAGTTTTATATAGTTTTATATATAATTTTATATTGTTCTATATAGTTTTATACAGTTTCATATAGCTTTATTAGTTTAATATAGATCTTTATAGTTTTTATACAGTTTTATTACTTTTATATAGTTGTACGTAGTTTTATATAGTTTTATATAGTTTTATTAGTTTTATATAGTTTTATACAGTTTTATATAGTTTTATTAATTTTATATATAGTTTTATATAGTTTTATATAGTTTCATATAGTTTTATATAGTTTTATATAGTTTTATATAGTTAACTATAGTTTTATCAGTTTTATATAGTTTTATATAATTTTATATCGCTTTATTAGTTTTATATAGTTTTATACAGTTTTATACAGTTTTATATAGATTTATATAGTCTTATATTGTTCTATATAGTTTTACATAGTTTTATATAGTTTCATATTGTTCTATATAGTTTTATTAGGTTTATATAGTTTTATATAGTATTACACAGATTTATATAGTTCTATATAGATTTATATATTTTTATACAGTTTTATATAGTTTTATATAGTTTTACACAGTTTTATATTGTTTTATATAGTTTTACATAGTTTTATATAGTATTACACAGTTTTATATAGTTTTCATACTTTTATATAGTTTTATACAGTTTTATATAGTTTTATATAGTTTTGTACAGTTTTATACAGTTTTATGTAGTTTTATATAGTTTTATATAGTTTTATATAGTTTTATATAGTTTTATTTGTTTTTTATAGTTTTATATAGTTTTATATAGTTTTATATCTCTCTATATAGGTTTATATAGTTTTATATAGTTTTATATACTTTTATATAGTATTACACAGATTTATATAGTTTTATTAGTTTTATACAGTTTTATATAGTTTTATATAGTTTTATATAGTTCTATATAGATTTATATATTTTTATACAGTTTTATATAGTTTTATATAGTTTCATATAGTTTTGTACAGTTTTATATAGTTTCATATAGTTTTATATAATTTTATATAGTTTTATATAGTTTTATATAGCTTCATATAGTTTTATATAGTTTTATATAATTTTATAGAGTTTTATATAGTTTTATATAGTTCTATATAGTTTTATTTGTTTTGTATAGTTTTATATACTTTTATTAGTTTGATATAACCTTATACAGTTTCATATAGATTCATATAGTTTAATTGGTTTTATATAGTTTTATACAGTTTTATTAGTTTTATGCAGTTTGATATAGTTTTTATATAGTTTTATTAATTTTATATATAGTTTTATATAGTTTTATATAGTTTCATATAGTTTTATTTAGTTTTATATAGTTTTATATAGTTAACTATAGTTTTATCAGTTTTATATAGTTTTATATAATTTTATATCGCTTTATTAGTTTTATATAGTTTTATACAGTTTTATACAGTTTTATATAGATTTATATAGTCTTATATTGTTCTATATAGTTTTACATAGTTTTATATAGTTTCATATTGTTCTATATAGTTTTATTAGTTTTATATAGTTTTATATAGTTTTATACAGTTTTATATAGTTTTATACAGTTTTACATACTTTTATATAGTTTTATTTGTTTTGTATAGTTTTATATAGTTTCATATTGTTCTATATAGTTTTATTAGTTTTATATAGTTTTATACAGTTTTATACAGTTTTATACAGTTTTACATACTTTTATATAGTTTTATACAGTTTTACATACTTTTATATAGTTTTATTTGTTTTGTATAGTTTTATATAGTTTTATATAGTTTTATATAGTTTTATATAGTTTTATATAGTTCTATATAGATTTATATATTTTTATACAGTTTTATATAGTTTTATATAGTTTCATATAGTTTTGAACAGTTTTATATAGTTTCATATAGTTTTATATAATTTTATATAGTTTTATATAGTTTTATATAGCTTCATATAGTTATATATAGTTTTATATAATTTTATAGAGTTTTATATAGTTTTATATAGTTTTATATAGTTTTACATAGTTTTATATAGTTTTATATAGTTTAATATAGTTTTATATAGTTTTACACAGTTTTATATTGTTTTATTAGTTTGATATAGCCTTATACAGTTTTATATATTTTTATATAGATTTATATAGTTATATTAGTTTTATATAGTTTTATATAGTTTTATATAGTTTTATATAGTTTTATATAGTTTTATATAGTTTTATATAGTTTTATATAGTTTTATATAGTTTTATATAGTTTCATATAGTTTTATATAGTCTTATATAGTTTTATATAGTTTCATTTAGTTTTATATAGTTTATATCCTTTGTATAGTTTTATTTGTTTTTTATAGTTTTATATAGTTTTATTACTTTGATATAGCCATATACAGTTTTATACAGATTTATATAGATTCATATAGTTTTATTAGTTTTAAATAGCTTTATATAGTTTTATATAGTTTTATGTAGTTTTATATTATTTTATACAGTTTTATTGGTTTTATACAGTTTTATATAGTTTTTATATAGTTTTATTAGTTTTATACAGCTTTATATAGTTTTATATAGTTTTATGTAGTTTTATATTGTTTTAAACAGTTTTATTGGTTTTATACAGTTTCATATAGTTTTTATATAGTTTTATTAGTTTTATATAGTTTTATATAGTTTTATATTGCTTTATATAGTTTTATATAGTTTTATACAGAATTATATAGTTTTATACAGTTTTATATACTTTTATATAGTTTCATTTGTTTTGTATAGTTTCATATAGTTTTATTAGTTTGATATAGCCTTATACAGTTTTATATTGTTTTATATAGATTCACATAGTTTTATTAGTTTTATATACTTTGATATAGTTTTATATAATTTGATATTGTTTTAAAAGAATTATATACGTTTATATAGTTTTATACAGTTTCATATAGTTTTATTAGTTTTATATATCTCTATATAGTTTTTATACACTTTTATTACTTTTATATAGTTTTACATAGTTTTATATAGTTTTACATAGTTTTATATAGTTTTATATAGTTTTATATAGTTTTATATAGTTTAATATAGTTTTATATAGTTTTACACAGTTTTATATAGCTTTATTAGTTTTATATAGTTTTATACAGTTTTATATAATTTTATATAATTTATATAGTTTTATATAGTTTTATATAGTTTTATATAGTTTTATATAGCTTTATATAGTTTTATATAGTTTTATATAGTTTTATATAGTTTTATATACTTTTATATACTTTTATACAGTTTTATTTGTTTTGTATAGTTTTATATAGTTTTATTAGTTTGATATAGCCTTATACAGTTTTATATAGATTTATATAGATTCATATAGTTTTATTAGTTTTATATAGTTTATATCCTTTGTATAGTTTTATTTGTTTTGTATAGTTTTATATAGTTTTATTACTTTGATATAGCCATATACAGTTTTATACAGATTTATATAGATTCATATAGTTTTATTAGTTTTAAATAGCTTTATATAGTTTTATATAGTTTTATGTAGTTTTATATTATTTTATACAGTTTTATTGGTTTTATACAGTTTTATATAGTTTTTATATAGTTTTATTAGTTTTATACAGCTTTATATAGTTTTATATAGTTTTATGTAGTTTTATATTGTTTTAAACAGTTTTATTGGTTTTATACAGTTTCATATAGTTTTTATATAGTTTTATTAGTTTTATATAGTTTTATATAGTTTTATATTGCTTTATATAGTTTTATATAGTTTTATACAGATTTATATAGTTTTATACAGTTTTATATACTTTTATATAGTTTCATTTGTTTTGTATAGTTTCATATAGTTTTATTAGTTTGATATAGCCTTATACAGTTTTATATTGTTTTATATAGATTCACATAGTTTTATTAGTTTTATATACTTTGATATAGTTTTATATAATTTGATATTGTTTTAAAAGAATTATATACGTTTATATAGTTTTATACAGTTTCATATAGTTTTATTAGTTTTATATATCTCTATATAGTTTTTATACACTTTTATTACTTTTATATAGTTTTACATAGTTTTATATAGTTTTACATAGTTTTATATAGTTTTATATAGTTTTATATAGTTTTATATAGTTTAATATAGTTTTATATAGTTTTACACAGTTTTATATAGCTTTATTAGTTTTATATAGTTTTATACAGTTTTATATAATTTTATATAATTTATATAGTTTTATATAGTTTTATATAGTTTTATATAGTTTTATATAGCTTTATATAGTTTTATATAGTTTTATATAGTTTTATATAGTTTTATATAGTTTTATATAGTTTTATATACTTTTATATACTTTTATACAGTTTTATTTGTTTTGTATAGTTTTATATAGTTTTATTAGTTTGATATAGCCTTATACAGTTTTATATAGATTTATATAGATTCATATAGTTTTATTAGTTTTATATAGTTTTATATAGTTTTATATAGTTTTATATAATTTTATGTAGTTTTATATTGTTTAATACAGTTTTATTGGTTTTATACAGTTTTATATAGTTTTTATATAGTTTTATTAGTTTTATATAGTTTTACACAGTTTTATATAGTTTCATACAGTTTTATAAAGTTTTACACAGTTTTATATAGTTTTATATAGTTTTATATAATTTATATAGTTTTGTATAGTTTAATATAGTTTTATATAGTTTCATATAGTTTTATATAGGTTTATATAGTTTTATATAGCTTTATATAGTTTTACACAGTTTTATTTAGTTTTATTAGTTTTATATAGTTTTATACAGTTTTATATAGTTTTATATAGTTTTGTATAGTTTTATATAGTTTTATATAATTTTATTAGTTTTATATAGTTCTTTATAGTTTTTATACAGTTTTGTTACTTTTATATAGTTTTACATAGTTTTATATAGTTTTATATAGTTTTATATTGTTTTATATAGTTTAATATAGTTTTATATAGTTTTACACAGTTTTACATAGTTTTATCAGTTTTATATAGTTTTATACAGTTTTATATAGTTTTATATAGTTTTATATAGTTTTATGTAGTTTTATATAGTTTTATATACTTTTATATACTTTTATACAGTTTTATATAGTTTTATATAGTTATATATAGTTTTATGTAGTTTTATATAGTTTTACACAGTTTTATATTGTTTTATTAGTTTTATATAGTTTTATACAGTTTTATATTCTTGTACCGTCACAGATCCGGCTCGAAGGACCAACAAATGTTGCGTAGTAGATCCGGCTCGAGATACCGAAAAATGCGACGTCGCACGTACACGAATACTAACGCGGATTAAATTCCTCGGCTGGGGTTGTAAATCCCAGCTTTAACTTTAGGTCTCGTTAATACTCGCGACGCGTCGATTTACGAATTTCTTCAGAAATCGACTGATTCAATTCTGATCTCCGACTGGTTGAGATCAGATCTCTAGTTGCAGTTGTCCCGAACGATGGACTGACTACTGTTTGAATGAATGAATGATATCTCGTTACTCCGAACGATTGAGTATCTGAGATATTGTCACTCCGAACGATTGAGCGACTTATGTGTCCCGAACGATGGACTGAACGTTGAATAAGCGAAATTCTCTGAGATGATCGAAAAAACCTCGTGTGTCGTCACTCCGAACGATTGAGCGACTTATGTGTCCCGAACGATGGACTGAACGTTGTATAAGCGAAAATTCCTTTGAGATATGTCACTCCGAACGATTGAGTGAAAAAAAAAAAAAAAAACCTTTGAGTGCGATCCTGTAGGTGTTTTTATACGACACCTACAGGTTTTGTGTCGAGTGCGCTGATTGGGAAATTGAAAATACCCAATCAGCACATAATTCCAAAAATCGGGGGCGTCTTGGACGACGCCCCTTGGCCTGCCCTCTTGGTGCAAGGGTGAGGGCAATGGCCACGTGCGAGGGATCCTCGAAGATTTGCCGATGCCTTGGAAATTTCCTCCAAGTTGACGCATGGCTAGCGGAACCGTTACGAACGAGGTTCGCGTCGACCCTTCGGAAATTCCCGGTTTATGATATGGTCGGTTGTCTGTACGAACGACAAAAATTCCAAAACTATTGTCTGGAGATGCGCGGATTAACTAAATGATTTTCTCATGGTTTAGGGTGCGATTGCCCCTTGTAACTAAAATAAATAAACTGAGTTCGAAAAAAGCTAATCCCGAAAGTAAATTTGTTGGCACGTCCATATCATAAACGAACCTTCGAGGATTTTCTCCGTTTTGTTCCGCGTCGGACGGAACATGCTCCCCCCCGTTGATCGGTACGAACGATCAATGTATCCTGTGCCTGAGTCCTTAGCGTTGCGGTGCTGCTAATCTGACTCCGAGTCAGGTAGAGGCGCCAATTGCCTCACGTTCCGTCGGTAGGTCCCGTGGCTGGTCCGAACGGTGACTGCCCGAATTACCCCATCCGCCCCAGGATGCGTAGCTACCACTCGTCCGAGGTGCCAGGCCAAAGGTGGAAGGTTGTCCTCCTTCATGACCACGACGGTCCCCTCTCGTATGTGGTGGGTGCCGGTTGTCCACTTATGCCGCTCGTTCAGATGGTGGATATACTCCTTATGCCACCTGGCCCAGAAATGTCGCTTGACCTTCTGGATGTGTTGCCAGGTGGACAGCCTGTTCGTCGGTGTTCCGCTGAAATCAATCTCAGCAAGACTCGTAAAGGAATCACCGATCAGGAAATGGCCGGGAGTCAGGGCGGACGGATCATTGGGATCCGCGGATAGGGGGGTGAGAGGACGCGATTTGAGGATGGCCTCGACTTCGGTTACGAACGTGTTGAATTGTTTGAGGGTGAACAATTCGTCGCCTACAACCCGTTTCACGTGATGTTTGAAGCACTTCACTGCGGCTTCCCATAGGCCACCGAAATGTGGCGATAAGGCTGGCATGGAGTGCCAGGAGATCGTGTTGTCCGTTGTGAATCGCCGCAGTTGCTCGTCCTTTGAGAGTGATTGCTATAATGCCTTGAGTTCGTTGTCGGTTCCGACAAAATTCGTGCCATTGTCGGAATAGATGTTACGGCATAGCCTCCTCCGTGCTATGAACCATTTTAGGGCCGCGATGAATCCCTCGGTGGTCAGGTCGCCGGCTGCTTCGAGGTGAACGGCCTTCGTCGCGAAGCAGGTAAAAACTGCAACGTACACCTTGACTCGGGTCCGATTTCGGAAGCGCCGCTCCTTGACACTGAACGGACCGCAATAATCAACGCCGCAGTTGTAAAATGGCCGAGCGGCGGTGACGCGCGTCGCAGGTAGATTTCCCATGATATAATCCACGGCAGGTGGATTAAGTCGGAAACACCTGACGCAGCGCCGGATGATCTTGCGTGTTGTGTTTCTCCCATCAATGGGCCAATACGTTTGCCGTACGTTGCAAAGCGTGGCCGTGATGCCTGCGTGGTGGTGTCGCACATGCATCTCGCGTATAATTAGGTCCGTAACGTGATGACCCTTAGGTAATAAGATTGGATGTTTCTTTGCGAAAGGTAACTCGGACCTTTGCAGACGTCCGCCGACGCGCAATAATCCCTTTTCGTCGAGAAACGGTGTAAGGTATCGGAGTTGGCTCTTGGGGTGCAGCCTTGCGGATTCCAGGTCCTTAATATCCTTTTCGAAAGCCGTGGATTGGACCATTTTTACGATGCGGAATTCGTCTTCATGATTTTCCTCGACGGTCAGCGGACCAGCGGTGCGATGACGAACACGGAGGCAATACGCGACGATTCGCGTGAGCCCTTTGATCCACGAGTATTGAGTGAGAATCTCGTCACTCCGACCGATTGAGTTCGCGAGACATGTCACCCCTTTCGTTTCGGGTATCTCGCTCGAGACCGTGTATCTCGAAATTGGCCACCTTGCTTGCTCCGTCGCGAGCCAGTCCGGACCGTGGAGCCACAATGAATTTCGGACGAACTGTGCGGGCATTAGTCTTCTTAAAATCAAGTCGGCCGGATTGTATTCCGACTTGACATGGCGCCACGTGTTTATCTCGGTTTTGCCCTGTATGTCGGCCACGCGGTTGGCCACGAATGTTTTTAACATACAGGGCTGTGTGATGATCCAATTCAACACTATTGTGGAATCGGTCCACAAAAATGTCTGATGGATCTTAACCGAAATCGCCCGTTGGATGGAGGTGACTAAGGACGCTAGAAGTACGGCACCGCACAGCTCTAGACGTTCGAGCGTAACCGTCTTGAGTGGTGCAACGCGGGATTTCGCGCAGAGCAGGTGTGTTTCGACGCGTCCTACATCGTCTATCGTACGCACGTACACGCAGGCTCCGTATGCGCGTTCGCTGGAGTCACAGAATCCGTGGAGTTCGAGACGTTGGTGGTTCCTCAGGGTCACGCAGCGGTTGAATTCGATGTCGTTTAGTTCATTAAGTTGCGCTGCGTATGTGGTCCACTCCGTGTAAAGGCTGGCGGGAAGCGATTCGTCCCAGTCGATCTTCAATTGCCATAGACGTTGCATTAGAATCTTGGCGATGATGGTGACGGGTCCAAGAAGTCCTAATGGATCGAATATTTTGGCGATCGTTGACAAGATGGTCCGTTTGCTGACCTTGCCAACGACTTGAATTTCGACCGCATAACGAATCGCATCGTTCCTGGCGTCCCAGGATATTCCCAACGCCTTCATCGTTGTGTCATCGCCGAGGATCTTCGGGTGGATTTGGTCTTCGCGGAGTCCCTTAAGAAGGGCGGGTTCGTTCGACGCCCATTGACGAATGTTCAATCCACCCGGTTGAAGAAGCTCGCCGATTTGATGTTGGATGTGCCTCGCTTCCTCCATTGTGTCGGCGTCCGTGAGGAGATCATCGACGTATGGATCTCGTTTGATGATCCCTGCTGCTTCCGGATGTGCGTTGCCCTCATCGTCTTTGAATGCGACCCGTTTTTCAAGACGGCCATCGAACCTTGGTAGATCGATTTTTGGCAAATGGACCCCGATTGCGGACGACGTTGTTGAGGACGCGGGAGAATTGTTCACGCTTTTTGTCGCCGTTGGTGGTTGCCTGTCTGCTTGCTCCGCGTCTTGTAGCATCGTGATGGCCGTCGCGATGACGTCATCATACTGCTCTGTAACCGCTTCTCGTTCCGCTTCCGTTTGCTCGAAATCTTCGATGAGCCCCAGCTGGTCTTGGATTTCGTAGAAATTGTCGAAAAGCTTTCGCAGCCTCTCGACGCGTTCACGGATTTTTACGCGCTCCTTCGCGGAATCTTGATACGTCTCTAACGCGTTGCTAAGGGACGTAATTTGCGACTTGAATATGCGGCGTTCGTTTTTTAGTAGGCGGACCGTTTGTGCTTGATTTGCACTCGACTCGTTCATTGACGCGTTCGCCATTTCGATGGTAAGAAGTCGAGACGTGGGAAAGTGCAATCAAGGATATCGTACGAGAGGATTCGATCGGTAAATCTTGACGAGCCTACCTTGACTGATGCGGAGGACGTGTTTGTTCGTAGACTTCCCGCAACAGATTGGACTCGTCGTTCCTCGCTCTGTGGCCTGCTGCTCGGCTGCTTTGGACTCGTGTCGTTCGTCCAATCTGGATTCTCGCCGTCAGACCTTGAATCGGACGGTTGACAGCTTCCCTTGGATCCACTTATGCACTGTATTTTCACAAACGCGGATCCGACTCGAGGGACCAAAAATGTGTTCTGTGAAACTCCGGCTCGTAGGATCCGGCTCGAAGGACCAAAAATCTGTACCTCCGGCTAGTACATCCGGCTCGAAGGACCAAAAATATGTACCTCCGGCTAGTACATCCGGCTCGAAGGACCAAAAATATGTACCGTCACAGATCCGGCTCGAAGGACCAACAAATGTTGCGTAGTAGATCCGGCTCGAGATACCGAAAAATGCGACGTCGCACGTACACGAATACTAACGCGGATTAAATTCCTCGGCTGGGGTTGTAAATCCCAGCTTTAACTTTAGGTCTCGTTAATACTCGCGACGCGTCGATTTACGAATTTCTTCAGAAATCGACTGATTCAATTCTGATCTCCGACTGGTTGAGATCAGATCACTAGTTGCAGTTGTCCCGAACGATGGACTGACTACTGTTTGAATGAATGAATGATATCTCGTTACTCCGAACGATTGAGTATCTGAGATATTGTCACTCCGAACGATTGAGCGACTTATGTGTCCCGAACGATGGACTGAACGTTGAATAAGCGAAATTCTCTGAGATGATCGAAAAAACCTCGTGTGTCGTCACTCCGAACGATTGAGCGACTTATGTGTCCCGAACGATGGACTGAACGTTGTATAAGCGAAAATTCCTTTGAGATATGTCACTCCGAACGATTGAGTGAAAAAAAAAAAAAAAACCTTTGAGTGCAATCCTGTAGGTGTTTTTATACGACACCTACAGGTTTTGTGTCGAGTGCGCTGATTGGGAAATTGAAAATACCCAATCAGCACATAATTCCAAAAATCGGGGGCGTCTTGGACGACGCCCCTTGGCCTGCCCTCTTGGTGCAAGGGTGAGGGCAATGGCCACGTGCGAGGGATCCTCGAAGATTTGCCGATGCCTTGGAAATTTCCTCCAAGTTGACGCATGGCTAGCGGAACCGTTACGAACGAGGTTCGCGTCGACCCTTCGGAAATTCCCGGTTTATGATATGGTCGGTTGTCTGTACGAACGACAAAAATTCCAAAACTATTGTCTGGAGATGCGCGGATTAACTAAATGATTTTCTCATGGTTTAGGGTGCGATTGCCCCTTGTAACTAAAATAAATAAACTGAGTTCGAAAAAAGCTAATCCCGAAAGTAAATTTGTTGGCACGTCCATATCATAAACGAACCTTCGAGGATTTTCTCCGTTTTGTTCCGCGTCGGACGGAACAATTCTTTTATATAGTTTTATATAGTTTTATATAGTTTTATATAGTTTTATATACTTTTATATGCTTTTATACAGTTTTATATAGTTTTATATAGTTTTATATAGATTCATATAGTTTTATTAGTTTTATATAGTTTTATATAGTTTTATATAGTTTTATGTAGTTTAATATAGTTTTATATAGTTTTACACACTTTTATATTGTTTTATTAGTTTGATGTAGCCTTATACAGTTTTATATATTTTTATATAGATTTATATAGTTTTATTAGTTTTATATAGTTTGATATAGTTTTAACAGAATTTTATACGTTTATATAGTTTTAAACAGTTTCATATAGTTTTATTAGATTTATATAGTTTTATATACTTTTATATAGTTTTATATTGTTTTATATAGATTCATATAGTTTTATTAGTTTTATATACTTTGATATAGTTTTATATAATTTGATATTGTTTTAATAGAATTTTATACGTTTATATAGTTTTATACAGTTTCATATAGTTTTATTAGTTTTATATATCTCTATATAGTTTTTATACACTTTTATTACTTTTATATAGTTTTACATAGTTTTATATAGTTTTACATAGTTTTATATAGTTTTATATAGTTTTATATAGTTTAATATAGTTTTATATAGTTTTACACAGTTTTATATAGCTTTATTAGTTTTATATAGTTTTATACAGTTTTATATAATTTTATATAATTTATATAGTTTTATACAGTTTTATATAGTTTTATATAGTTTTATATAGCTTTATATAGTTTTATATAGTTTTATATAGTTTTATATAGTTTTATATAGTTTTATATACTTTTATATACTTTTATACAGTTTTATTTGTTTTGTATAGTTTTATATAGTTTTATTAGTTTGATATAGCCTTATACAGTTTTGTATAGATTTATATAGATTCATATAGTTTTATTAGTTTTATATAGTTTTATATAGTTTTATATAGTTTTATATAGTTTTATATAATTTTATGTAGTTTTATATTGTTTAATACAGTTTTATTGGTTTTATACAGTTTTATATAGTTTTTATATAGTTTTATTAGTTTTATATAGTTTTACACAGTTTTATATAGTTTCATACAGTTTTATAAAGTTTTACACAGTTTTATATAGTTTTATATAGTTTTATATAATTTATATAGTTTTGTATAGTTTAATATAGTTTTATATAGTTTCATATAGTTTTATATAGGTTTATATAGTTTTATATAGCTTTATATAGTTTTACACAGTTTTATTTAGTTTTATTAGTTTTATATAGTTTTATACAGTTTTATATAGTTTTATATAGTTTTGTATAGTTTTATATAGTTTTATATAATTTTATTAGTTTTATATAGTTCTTCATAGTTTTTATACAGTTTTGTTACTTTTATATAGTTTTACATAGTTTTATATAGTTTTATATAGTTTTATATTGTTTTATATAGTTTAATATAGTTTTATATAGTTTTACACAGTTTTACATAGTTTTATCAGTTTTATATAGTTTTATACAGTTTTATATAGTTTTATATAGTTTTATATAGTTTTATGTAGTTTTATATAGTTTTATATACTTTTATATACTTTTATACAGTTTTATATAGTTTTATATAGTTATATATAGTTTTTTGTAGTTTTATATAGTTTTACACAGTTTTATATTGTTTTATTAGTTTTATATAGTTTTATACAGTTTTATATTCTTTTATATAGTTTTATATAGTTTTATATAGTTTTATATAGTTTTATATACTTTTATATGCTTTTATACAGTTTTATATAGTTTTATATAGTTTTATATAGATTCATATAGTTTTATTAGTTTTATATAGTTTTATATAGTTTTATATAGTTTTATGTAGTTTTATATAGTTTTATTAGTTTTATACAGTTTTATATAGGTCTGTATAGTTTTATGTAGTTTTATTAGTTTCATATACTTTTAAACAGTTTTATTATTTTTATATAGTTTTATATAGTTTTATTAGTTTTGTATAGTTTTATATAGTTTCATACTGTTTTATACAGTTTTACATGGTTTCATATAGTTATATATTGTATTATATAGATTCATACAGTTTCATTAGTTTTATATAGTTTTATTAGTTTTATTTAGTTTTATACAGTTTTATATAATTTTATATAGTTTTACACAGTTTTATATAGTTTTATTAGTTTTATATAGTTTTATACTGTTTTATACAGTTTTACATGGTTTCATATAGTTATATATAGTATTATATAGATTCATACAGTTTCATTAGTTTTATATAGTTTTATCAGTTTTATTTAGTTTTATACAGTTTTATATAATTTTATATAGTTTTACACAGTTTTATATAGTTTTATATAGTTTAATATAGTTTTATGTAGTTTTACACAGTTTTATATTGTTTTATTAGTTTGATATAGCCTTATACAGTTTTATATATTCTTATACAGATTCATATAGTTTTATTAGTTTTATATAGTTTTATATAGTTTTATATAGTTTTATATAGTTTTATATAGTTTTATATAGTTTTATATAGCTTTATATAGTTTTATGTAGTTTTATATAGTTTTATACAGTTTTATTAGTTTTATACAGTTTTGTATAGTTCTGTATAGTTTTACGTAGTTTTATTAGTATTATATACTTTTACACAGTTTTATATAGTTTTACACAGATTTATACAGTTTATATACTTTTATATAGTTTTATATACTTTTATACAGTTTTATATAGTTTTATATAGATTCATATAGTTTTATTTGTTTTATATAGTTTGATATAGTTTTAATAGAATTTTATACGTTTATATAGTTTTATACAGTTTCATATAGTTTTATTAGATTTATATAGTTTTATATAGTTTTATATAGTTTTATATAGTTATACATAGTTTTATATAGTTTTGTATAGCTTTATATAGTTTTATATAGTTTTATATAGTTTTATATAGTTTTATATAGTTTTATATAGTTTTATATAGTTTTATATACTTTTATATAGATTCATATTGTTTTATTAGTTTTATATAGTTTTACACAGTTTTATATAGTTTTATTAGTTTTATATAGTTTTATATAGTTTTATATAGATTTATATAGTTTTATATAGTTTTATATAGTTTTATATAGGTTTATATTGTTTTATATAGTTTTATATAGTTTTATATAGTTTTATATAGTTTTATACAGTTTTATATAGTTTTATATAGTTTTATATAATTTTATATAGTTTTATATAGTTTTATACTGTTTCATATAGTTTTCCATAGATTCATATAGTTTTATTAATTTTATATAGTTTTATATAGTTATATACTGTATTATATAGTTTTATACAGTTTTATTGAGTTTCATGTAGTATAATATAGTTTTATATACTTTCATATAGTTTTATTAGTTTTATATAGTTCTATATAGTTTTTATACAATTTGATTACTTTTATATAGTTTTACATAGTTTTATATAGTTTTATATAGTTTTACACAGTATTATATAGTTTTATGTAGTTTTATATAGTTTCATATAGTTTTTATATAGTTTTATTAGTTTTATATATAGTTTTATATAGTTTTATATAGTTTTAGATAGTTTTACACAGATTTATACAGATTTATTAGTTTTATACAGTATTATATAGTTTTACACAGTTCTATATAGTTTAATATAGTTTTATATAGTTTTATATAGTTTTACGCAGTTCTATATAGTTTAATATAGTTTTATATAGTTTTATATAGTTTTATTAGTTTTATATAGTTTTATATAGTTTTATATAGTTTTATATAGTTTTATATAGTTTTATATAGTTTTATATAGTTTTATATAGTTTTATATAATTTTATATTGTTTTATACTGTATTATATAGTTTTAAACAGTTTTATATAGTTTTACATAGATTCATATATTTTTATATAGTTTCATATAGTTTTATATAGTTTTATATAGTTTTATAGAGTTTTATATAGTTTTATATAGTTTTACATAGTTTTGAATAGTTTTATATTGTTTTATAGACTTTTATATAGTTTTCTTAGTTATATATAGTTTTATATAGTTTTATGTAGTTTTATATAGTTTTATAGAGTTTTATAGAGTTTTATATAGTTTTATATAGCTTTATATATTTTTATATAGTTTTATCGAGTTTTATATTGTTTTATATAGTTTTATATATTTTTATATAGTTTTATATAGTTTTATATAGTTTTATATAATTTTATATTGTTTTATACTGTATTATATAGTTTTAAACAGTTTTATATAGTTTTACATAGATTCATATATTTTTATATAGTTTCATATAGTTTTATATAGTTTTATATAGTTTTATAGAGTTTTATATAGTTTTATATAGTTTTACATAGTTTTGAATAGTTTTATATTGTTTTATAGACTTTTATATAGTTTTCTTAGTTATATATAGTTTTATATAGTTTTATGTAGTTTTATATAGTTTTATAGAGTTTTATAGAGTTTTATATAGTTTTATATAGCTTTATATATTTTTATATAGTTTTATCGAGTTTTATATTGTTTTATATAGTTTTATATATTTTCATAGACTTTTATATAGTTTTCTTAGTTTCACATTGTTCTGTATAGTTTTATGTAGTTTTGTTAGTTTTATATAGTTTTATATATTTTTATATAGTTTTATATAGCTTTATATAGTTTTATATAGTTTTATAGAGTTTTATATGGTTTATATAGTTTTATATAGTTTTATATAGTTTTAAAGATTTTTATATAGTTTTATATAGTTTTATATAGTTTCGTTAGTTTTATATAGTATTCTACAGTTTTATATAGTTTTAAATAGTTTTATATAGTTTTATAGACATTTATATAGTTTTCTTAGCTTTATATAATTTTATATAGTTTTATGTAGTTTTATATAGTTTTATAGAGTTTTATATAATTTTATATAGCTTTATATAATTTTATATAGTTTTATATAGTTTTATATAGTTTTATATAGTTTTATATAGTTTTATAGAGCTTTATATAGTTTTATATAGTTTTATATACTTTTATATAGTCTTATCGAGTTTTATACTGTTTTATATAGTTTTATATATTTTCATAGACTTTTATATAGTTTTCTAAGTTTTATATAGTTTTATATAGTTTTATGTAGTTTTATATAGTTTTATAGAGCTTTATATAGTTTTATATAGTTTTATATAGTTTTATATTGTTTTATCGAGTTTTATACTGTTTTATATAGTTTTATATATTTTCATAGACTTTTATATAGTTTTCTTAGTTTTATATAGTTTTGTATAGTTTTATGTAGTTTTGTTAGTTCTATATAGTTTTATAGTGTTACATATAATTTTATATAGTTTCATTAGTTGTATATAGTTTTATATAGTTTTGTTAGTTTTATATAGTTTTATATAGTTTTATATAGCTTTACAGAGTTTTATATGGTTTATATAGTTTTATATAGTTTTAAATATTTTTAAAAAGTTTTATAGAGTTTTATGTAGTTTTATATAGTTTTATATAGTTTTATATAGCTTTATATAGTTTTATATAGTTTTATGTAGTTTTATATGGTTTATATAGTTTTATATAGTTTTGTAGAGTTTTATAGAGTTTTATATAGTTTTATATAGTTTTAAATAGTTTCGTTAGTTTTATATAGTATTCTATAGTTTTATATAGTTTTAAATAGTTTTATATAGTTTTATAGACATTTATATAGATTTCTTAGTTTTATATAATTATATATAGTTTTATGTAGTTTTATATGGTTTTATAGAGTTTTATATAGTTTTATATAGCTTTATATAATTTTATACAATTTTATATAGTTTTATATAGTTTTATATAGTTTTATATAGTGTTATATAGTTTTATATAGTTTTATTAGTTTTAAATAGTTTTATATAGTTTTATTAGTTTTATACAGTTTTATAGAGTTTTATATAGTTTTATATAGTTTTATGTGTTTTATATAGTTTGATATAGTTTTATATAGTTTTATATAGTTTTATATAGTTTTATATGTTTCATATAGTTTTATATAGTTTTATATAGTGTCATACAGTATTATATAGTTTCATTAGTTTTATACAGTTTTATAGAGTTTTATATAGTTTTATATAGTTGTATATAGTTTTGTTTGTTTTTTATAATTTTATATAGTTTTATATAGTATTATACATTATTATATAGTTTCATTAGTTCTAAATCTTTTTATATAGTTTTATATAGATTTATATAGTTTTATTAATTTTATATAGTTTTATATAGTTTTATATAGTTTTATATAGTTCTATAGAGTTTTACATAAGTTTATATAGATTTGTTATGTTTTCATATTTTTATAGAGTTTTATATAGTTTTATATAGTTCTAAGTAGTTTATATAATTTTATATAGTTTTAAGTATTTTTAAAAAGATTTATAGCGTTTTATGTAGTTTTATATTGTATTATAGAGTTTTGTAAAGTTTTATATAGTTTTATATAGTTTTAAATAGTTCAATATAGTTCTATACACTTATATATAGTTTTATTAGTTTTATATAGTTTTATATTGCTTTAAACAGTTTTACATAGTTGCATACAGTTTTATATGGTATTATATAGTTATCTATAGTTTTATATAGCATTATATAGTTTTATATAGTTTTATAGAGTTTTATAGAGTTTTATATAGTTTTGTATAGTTTTAGATAGTTTTATATAATTTTATGTAGTTTTATATTGTATTATAGAGTTTTATATAGTTTTATATAGTTTTATAGAGTTTTATATAGTTTTGTATAGTTTTAGATAGTTTTATATAATTTGATGTAGTTTTATATTGTATTATAGAGTTTTATATAGTTTTATATAGTTTTATATAGTTTTATATAGTTTTATATAGTTTTATATAGTTTTATCTAGTTTTATATAGTTTTATATAGTTTTCTTAGTTTTATATAGTTTTATATTGTTTGATATAGTTTTATATATAGTTTTATATAGTTTTATATAGTATTACATAGTATTATAGAGTTTTATATAGTTTTATATAGCTTTATATAGTTTTATGTCGTTTTATATAGTTTTATAGAGCTTTATATAGTTTTATATAGTTTTATATAGTTTTACAGAGTTTTATAAAGTTTTATATAGTTTTATATAGTTTTATATAGTTTTATATAATTTTATGTAATTTTATATAGTATTATAGAGTCTTTTATAGTTTTATATAGTTTTATATAGTTTTATATAGTTTTCTTAGTTTTATATAGTTTTATATTGTTTGATATAGTTTTATTAGTTTTATATAGTTTTATATAGTTTTATATAGTTTTATATAGTTTTATATAGTTTTATATAGTTTTATATAGTTTTCTTAGTTTTATATAGTTTTATATTGTTTGATATAGTTTTATTAGTTTTATATAGTTTTATAGAGTTTCATATAGTTTTATATAGTTTCATATAGCTTTATATAGTTTTATATAGTTTTATATAGTTTTATATAGTATTATAGAGTTTTATAGAGCTTTATATAGTTTTATAGAGTTTTATATAGTTTTATATAGTTTTATAAAGTTTTATACAGTTTTATATAGTTTTATACAGGTTTATATAGTTTTATATAGTTTTGTATAGTTTTATTAGTTGTTTGTTGTTTTATATAGGGTTGTATAGTTTTATACAGTTTTATATAGTTTTATATAGTTTTGTTAGTTTTATATATTTTTATATGGTTTTATATAGTTTTATTAGTTTTGTTCGTTTTATTAGTTTTATTAGTTTTATTATAGGTTTATATAGTTTTATATAGTATTATTCAGTTTCATTTAGTTTTATATAGTTCTACATAATTTTATATAGCATTATATAGTTTTATTTAGTTTTAACCAGTTTTATATAGTTTTATGTAGTTTTGTATAGTTTTACATAGTTTTATATAGTTTTATATAGTTTTATATAGTTTTATATAGTTTTATATAGTTTTATATAGTTTTATATAGTTTTATATAGTTTTATATAGTTTTATATAGTTTTATATAGTATAATATAGTTTTATATATTATTGTTGCGCTGGGCGGGTCCTAGGGTGCTCGCCCGCGACATGTTTATTTACAATGTTCTTATTTACACTAATATTTACAATTTCATACAAATATTACAGAATGTAGTCTATTGCTCAACACGTCTATTCTCGTCAACGTTCGCTCAAATACTACTCGTTTGTCTTCGTTTACTCTGACCAACTCCTTAGCGACCAGTTTATTTCAACCCCCTTCAGATCCTAAGGGTTGGTTCAGCCGTGCGTGCTAGAGGGACGAGTTCGATACATCGCAACCTCGTTAATTCGATGTATCGCAACATTGCCCTCCTCCTTCGTTGAGCGGTCGTCCCGACCGCGACAAACTTCACTGTCAGCAATTTCAGTCCGACGACTGTGAACGTCTTCAGTCCGATAACGCTAACCTCTGTCGCTTCCTTCTGTCAGTGAAGCCGGCCTGCAACCACGTGGTACCTCTGCCTGAAGAGTAGGTAAAACCAAATTAATTCCTTTACCTAGGTGGTCTCTCAGACAGTAACGTCCTGACATTCGTCCTCCGTCTCAGGGGAAAACCACCAAAAACCCTGAGCAAGACGCCGGTACTCGATCCTCCGAAGAATTCTTCTCCGGGTAATCCTGGATCACTCATTCCTCGCCCTTCCACATTGAGTCCTTCTTTCTTGTATCTATAGTCTTCTTTCTTCCAGGCTTCTCGGGTGAATTTCCCCTAGCCGTCGAGAAACCTTCCCTCGGATGTTCCCCCAAGGAAACCTTCTCCTGAACCCTTTATTTGGGGCTCCCGAACACCACTCTTTCGCGAACCGACTCCTGGCGCTGCACGCCGCTATTGAAATGCAGCCTCAGAAGATGAGGGGACACCCTCCTAAGAGAATGTCACTTCCTCATAACAACCTTGGCCGGTTCGGCCGCAAACGAAGGAAAGCCTCCGCTGCCAGAAGGAAAATTCTTTCCCTAGTCTTCAGCGACGACAAGTCCTCTTCTTGGGCGAAGAATGTCGATCATTGTCCTTTGATTTCTTCAAATTCGTTGTTCTTGAATCGAAGCGAGCAAGCCGATTGACATGTACAATCCGCAGTTTCTTTCTAGGGGAACGGACAATCCTATAGATTAGGTCATTCAATCGTTGAACAACCTCGTATGGTCCTTCCCAGTCAAATTGCAACTTGGGACATTTCCCTTTTGTTCTTTTCGGATTGTACAACCAGACCTTCTCTCCTTGGGCAAATGAGATCGGCCGTGCACGGGAATCGTACCATGATTTTGCTTTGTTGCTACATATCCGCAACCTCTCTCGTACAAAGTTGTGAGTTTCAGCAAGTCTTGCTCGGTATTCTTCGACGTACGTCTTCTCATCCGTTAAAGCACTTGGTGAAGTCCTTCTCAACAGGTCTAACGGAAGACGCAGCTCTCTGCCCATGAAAACCATAGATGGAGTCAATCCTGTGGTTTCATGTCTGGAGGTCCGGTATGCAAGAAGAAACGTTGTAATCCATTCGTCCCAATCTTTCTGATGTTCTGAAACAAACTGGGACAGATACTGCAGCAAAGTTCTAATCATCCGCTCTACGAGTCCATCCGACTCAGGGTGTAAGGGAGTTGTCCTCGTCTTCTTTATCCCCAGCATCTTCATCAGTTCCTTGAAGATGGAAGATTCGAAACTCCGACCCTGATCAGAGTGCAACTCTAGCGGCACTCCATACCGGCTGATCACCTGTTCCAACAACGCTCTTGCAATCGTTGTCGCCTGCTGGTTTGGTAGCGCAATCACCTCCGGCCACTTCGAAAAATAATCTACCACAACCAGCGCGTACCTGTTTCCGGCCGAAGACCTGGGCAAGGGACCCACAGTGTCGAGCGCGATCCTCTCAAATGGTGCCCCGACATTGTAAACCTTCATGGCCCCTATTCCCCTCTCTTTGGGGCCCTTCTTCAGCCCTCCACGACACCACTCGTCGACGGCTTTCCGGTGATCCAACCAGAAGAATCTCTGACGAACTTTGGCCAGCGTCTTCTTGATTCCAAAATGGCCACCTGATGGTGCGTCGTGGCATTGCTTCGAAACCTCTTCAACCTTGCTCTTCGGCACAACCAGAAGCCAAGAAACTTGTTTCCCATCGGCAGATTCCCATTTCCTGCACAAGAGACCTTCCTTGATTTCCAGGGAATCCCAAATTGCCCACAAGTATTTCGTTTCCGGCGAGGAAGACGAAAGTTCCGACCAGCGTGGTTTCGTTCCTTCTTGTTTCTTCAAGAATACCAAGCCAATTTCATCGTCTTCCTCTTGAGCTTTTCTCCACTCGTCTAACTGTTCGTTTCTATGTGTGGTCCTGAGGAGACAGTGTTCGTTTGCACTCTCTTTTTCTTCCAAAGGGGAATAACGCTTACATTGTTCCCCACAGGGTCTTCTTGAAAGGCTATCCGCATTTCCATGTATATTTCCTGCTCTGTATTTAATTTCAAATTGGTACTCCTGTAATCGTTCGATCCAACGCGCCGTTTGACCTTCTGGATTCTTGAAATTCAGGAGCCAGGTCAGAGCTGCATGATCTGTGCGGATAAGGAATTTTCGTCCATAAAGATAGTGATGGAAATGCTCTATGGATTTGACTATGGCCAAGAGTTCCTTTCGGGTCACACAATAATTTCTCTCTGCTTTCCCCAGCGTCTTGGAGAAATACGCGATGACCCTCTCCTCTCCGTTTTGTATTTGTGACAGGACTGCTCCGATGGCAAAATTCGAGGCATCGGTATCCAAAACGAAGTCCGCGTCCATCCAAGGGTACGCCAAAACAGGTGTCTCTTCTAATCTCCTCTTCAGCTCTTCGAACGCCTCTTGACACTCTTCCGTCCACACGAAGTCCATATTCTCTTCCATCAGTCGGTGTAGCGGTCGTGCGATACGCGAGAAACCCTGCACGAATTTTCTATAGTACGTGCAGAGTTCAAGAAAGCTTCGTAGTTCAGTCTTGTTCTTGGGAATCGGCCATTCACGTACCGCAGAAATCTTCTCCGGATCCGTTTTAACTCCTTGACTGGATACGACATGTCCCAGGTATGCCACTTCGTTGCGGAAGAAGCTACATTTCTTCGGGTTCATCAAAAGCTTTACTTCGCGCAGGCGGGTGAACACCTCTTTTAAGCGTTGTACTTCCTCTTCGAAGGTTCGTCCATAGACAATTATATCGTCCAAGTACACTAGACAAATCTTCCAAGTCAGATCAGCGAGAACAGTTTCCATGAGTCTTTCGAAGGTAGCTGGAGCATTACACAGCCCAAATGGCATCACTTTGAATTGCCACAATCCAGAGCCTGTGCAAAATGCGGTCTTCTCACGATCCCTTTTATCGACAGGAATCTGCCAATATCCACTTTGGAGATCAATTGTTGAGAACCAAGAAGATCCAGAAAGGGCGTTCAAGGTGTCTTCTATCCTGGGCTGCGGATAGGAGTCCTTCTTGGTAATTTCATTAAGTCGGCGGTAATCGACACAAAACCGGGTACTTCCATCCTTTTTTTTTACGAGGACAATTGGCGAAGACCAGAGGCTTTTCGACTCTTCTATCACCCCTTGCTTCTGCATCTTCGCCAATAATTCGTCAACTTCGGCACGGCGACAGAACGGTAAACGTCGTGGTGCCTGCTTGATCGGAGCGTGATCTCCCGTGTTGATCCTGTGCCGCACGACCTCACACTTTCCCACTTGCTCGGGGTTTTCGGCAAAAACGTCTTGAAATTCTTGTAATAGTCGGCGAAACCTCTTCCTTTCTTCTTCAGTAAGTTGTCCGGAACAACGGGAGTACAATGCCTGCAGATGTACAGGTACGACCACCTCCTCTTGTGATTCTTCTTGCAGGAACAGCTCCTCTCCATTAATAGATAGCGTACTCGAGGCGAAGTCAATTTTACACGCATGCTTTTGGAGGAAGTTGCTTCCCAAAATGCATTCTTCTTTCATGTGTATTAGTAAGAATTCTTCTTCCGTCTGGAAGTTTCCAATTTTCAGAGGGAATCGCTCTTTTCCGAAAATTTTCAGATTTTCTCCCGAAACCGAGAAGACTCTCACGTTTCCTACACCCGCCGCGTTAAGTGTTTCCCTGGGACCGAACTTGTTTGCTGATAACAGATTTACATAGGATCCGGTATCAATGATGATCTTGCATTTTCTTCCATTGATGAATCCCTCGATGCTCATCTTCTCCTGAGGGTTCACTCTTCGGACGACGGGGGTAGGAGAACTTGAAGTCGGAGGCTCCTCCATTACTCCGACCTTTTCCCGTTTCCCTTCTTCGGTTTCTCTGTTTTCCCATCCGACAATCCCGTTGAAAGTGTCCGCTCTTCCCGCAGACCCAGCACTCCTTCTGCTTCTCGGGCCTCTTCGAGGAACCTTGCCACCTGGTCCGACTTCTGTACGTCATGTCCGGTCGATCATCCTGCGAGGCGCCTTCTCGAGCCGCATTGCACTCAAAAACACGAGGCACAGATTTTAGTACCCGCACTTCATCAGCGGTGACCTCTGAAGTGCTCTCGACGACTTCGATCTCCAGGGCCCGAATAACGGCAGCCCTGAGAAATGCAAACCCGCCGAGTCTTAAAGCTCTTTTCATGTCTTCATTGGCCAGAGCTGACACGAACTGGGAGGCCGCCAGTTTGTCCCTGATCTCGGCAGGGCATTCACAAAAGGCGGCCTGCGCCAACCTTTCTATCTCCCTGGCCAAATCGGAAATGGACTCTCCTTTCCGCTGTTTGTAATTTTGGAATAAAACGAAATTTAAATTCGTTAAATTTTTCGTTCCATAACGGAACTCCAGTGCCGAAACGATCGCGGTGTAATTCTGTAAACTACCAGCGGGAAGGGAAGTGAGTACACTACGAGCCGAACCCTCCAGCGATGAAACCAAGGCCAACGACTTCCTTGGTTCATCCCACCTGTTCGCTGCAGCCACAGCCTCAAATTGAAGATGGTACTCATTCCACCCATTTTTTCCATCGAAAAAGGGTGGTCTCACGACATATCCCAGATCCGGTATGCCGAGAGGTCCGTTGTTGCCTTCGACAGGCGGAGTCGACTGCACAGCTGGCTGAGACGGAGCCGCGAGTGCGAAAGGGTCAGCCGTTACAGAGTCGCGACTTACAGACGAGGTCATCGTTATGATCCTCTGTGCTAAAGTCTCCAAATTGGAAGTGATAACCTGTTGGTTCGCTTCCATCGCTGCGATCCTTCCTTCTAAGGCGGCTTCACGGGCTACTAGGGCCGTCCTACAAGAACATTCTTTTATATAGTTTCTATAGCTTTATATAGTTTGATATAGTTTTATATTGTTTTATTAGATTTACATAGTTTAATATAGTTTTATATGCTTTTAAATAGTTTTATATAATTTTATATAGCTCAATGTTGTTTTATATAGTTTTATATTGTTTTATATAGTTTTGTGTAGTTTTATATAGTTTTACATACTTTAATATAGTTTTCTATAGTTTTATATAATTTTACATAGTTTTATACAGTTTTATATAGTCATCATAGATTTATATAGTTTTGTATAGTGATGTGTAGTTTTTATCTAGTTTTATTTAATTTTATATTGTTTTCTGTAGTTTTATATGGTTTTATATAGTTTTATATAGTTTTATATAAATTTATAAGGATTTATATAGTTTTATTAGATTTACATAGTTCCATATAGTTTTATATAGTATTATATAGTTTTATATAGTTTTATTAGTTGTATATATTTGTCTATAGTTTTATACAGTTTTATATAGTTTTATATAGTTTCATAGAGTTCTATATTGTTTTACATAGCTTTGTATAGTTTTATATAGTTTGACATAGTTTTATAGAGTTCTATATAGTTATGTATAGTATTAAAAGGATTTAATAGATTTATATAGTTTTATTTAGCCGTATAAAGTTTAACATAGTTTTATTAGTTTTTCATTGTTTTATATAGTTGTGTATAGTTTTACACAGGTTTATATAGTTTTATACGGAGTTATTACTTGTATATAGTTCTAAATAGTTTTATACAGTTTTATTAGTTTCATATAGTTTTATACAGTTTTGTATAGTTTTATACAGTTTAATATAGTTTTATACAGTTTTGTTAGTTTTATATAATTTTATATAGTTTTATTAGTTGTATATATTTGTCTATACTTATATACAGTCTTATATTGTTTTATATAATTTTATATAGTTCTAAATATTTTTATAGAGCTTTATTTTGTTTTATATACTATTATATTGCTTTATATAGCTATATATAGTTTTACCCAGTTTTATATAGTTTTATCTAGTTTTATATAAATTTATAAAGATTCATAGAGTTTTATGTAGTTTTAAATAGTATTATATAGTATTATACAGTTTTATATAGTTTTCTATAGTTTTACCCAGTATTATATAGTTTTATATAGTTTTATATCGTTTTATCCAGTTTTATATAGTTTTATGTAGTATTATGTAGTTCTATATAGTTTTAATAGTTTTCTATAGTTTTATATACTCTTATATAGTTTTACATAGTTTTATATAGTTTTATATAGTTTTATATAGTTTTATTAGTTTTATATAGTTTTACATAGTTTTATATAGTTTTATATTGTTTTATACAGTTTTATATAGATTTACATAGTTTTATAAAATTTATATAGTTTTATATAGTTTTATATAGTTTTACATATTTTTATATAGTTTTATACAGTTTTATTAGTTTTAAATGGATTTATATGGTTTTATATAGTTTTATATAGTTTTATATAGTTTTAGTAGTTTTTTATACTTTCATATTGTTTTGTATAGTTTTATACAGTTTCATATAGTTTTATATAGTTTTATATAGCTTTATGTTGCTATATGAGTTTCATTAGTTTTATATAGTTTTATATAGTCTTATATAGTTTTATATACTTTTCTATAGTTTTATATAGTTTTATATAGTTTTATATAGCTTAATATAGCTTAATATAGCTTTACATAGTTTTACATAGTTTTACATAGTTTCACATACTTTTATATAGTTTTATATACCATTATATACTGTTCGTCAGGTTTATATAGTTTTACATAGTTTTGTATAGTTTTATATAGTTTTTTATAATTTAATATAGTTTTATATAGTTTTATATTGTTATATTTAGTTTTGTATAGTTTTATATAGTTCTATATAATTTTATATAGTTTTATATAGTTTTATATAGTTTTATATAGTCTTATATAGTTTTATATAATTTTATATAGTTTTATATAGAAGTATATAGTTTTATATAGCTTTATGTAGCCTTATATATTTTTATATTGTTTGATACAGTTTGATATAGTTTCGCATTGGTTTATGTAGCTTTATAGATAATGCGCAAAAGAGATATGGATCTGCGTTATGCGTGGAAATGATGATAGTAACAGTAAGGCCGAGAAGCGACCTGGATCTGTGTTATGCGAGTACACTTTGATCTTAGCCATAAGGCCGGGAAGCGAACAAGTACCGGCATCACAACGAGACATATAGCTTCTGGGCTTTAATGGTATGGTCAAAGTGTACTCGCATAACACACATCCAGATCGCTTCTCGTCCGTATGACTAAGATCAAAGTGTACTCGCATAACGCACATCCAGAACACTTCTCGGCCTTATTGATGAGATCAAAGTGTACTCGCATAACACACATCCAGATAGCTTCTCGGCCGTATGGCTAATATCAAAGTGTACTCGCATACCCAAATCCAGGTCGCTTCTCGTCCTTATGGCTAAGATCAAAGTGTACACGCATAACACACATCCAGGTTGCTTCTAGGCCTTATGGCTAAGTTCAAAGAGTACTCGCATAATACACATACAGATCGCTTCTCGGCCTTATGGCTAAGATCAAAGTGTACTCGTATAACCCAAATCTATATCGCTTCTCGGCCTTATGGCTAAGATCAAACTTCACTCGCATAACACACGTCCAGATCGCTTCACGGCCTTATGGGTCAGATCAAACTGTACTCGAATAACACACAGCCGGATCTCTTCTCGGCCTTGCGGTTAAGTTCAAAGTGTACTCGCATAGCACACATCGAGATCGCTTCTCGGCCCTATGGCTAAGATCTACTTGTAATCGAATAACCCAAATCCAGAACGCTTCTCGGCCTTATTACTAAGATCAATGTGAGCACGCATAACACAAATGCAGATATCCTCTCGGGCTTATGGCAAAGCATAACCAGAAGGCCGAGAAGCGAGCTATATTTGGGTTATGCTAGTACGCGTTCACATTAGCCGTAAGGCCCAAGAGGCGATCTGGATCTGTGTTATGCGAACACTCGTTGATATTATCCATAATGCCGTGAAGTGATCTGGAACTGTGTGATGCGAGTATTATATAATTTTATACAGTTTTATACAGTTTTGTAAAGTATATTACAGTTCTATATAATTTTATACAATTTTATGTAGTATTATACACGTTTCTATAGCATTATGTAGTTTTAGGCGGTTTTACATTGTTTTGTATTCTTTTTCATTGTATTTCACCTTTTACATTGTGTTATGCAGTTAAAAGTATTATTATGAAGTTTTGTGTAATTTTATATGGTTTTTTATAGTTTTATACAGCTTTATTCAGCTTCATATGGTTCTATTAGTTTTATACAGTTTTATATACTTCTGCTGATTTTATATAGTTTTATACAGTTTTGTATTATTTTATACAGTTTTAATTAGTTTTATATATTTTTATTAGTTTTATATAGTTTTATACAGTTGTGTACTATTTTATACAGTTTTAATTAGTTTTATATATTTCTATTAGTTTTATATAGTTTTATATAGGTTTACATAGTTTTATTTCGTTTAACATAGTTTAATACAGTGTTGTGTAGTTGTATATAGTTTTATGTGGTTCTATATAGTTTTCTATAGTTTCATATAGTTTTAAATAGTTTTATTTAGTTTTATATAGTTTTATATAGTTTTCTATGGATTGATATTGTTTTATGTTGTTTTATATAGTTTAATATAGTTTTAATAGATTTATATAGATTTATATAGTTTTACATAGTTTTATACAGTTTTATATAGTTTTGTTAGTTTTTTATATTTTTATATAGTTTCATATAGTTGTATATAGTTTTATATAATTTTATATAGATTGATATTGTTATGTAGTGTTATATAGTTTTACATAGACTGCTATTGTGTTATGTAGTTTTATATAGTTTTATATAGACTGATATTGTTTTATGTAGTTTTATATAGTTTTAATAGATTTATATAGTTTTATATCGTTTTAAATAGTTTAATATATTTTTAATAGATTTATACAGTTTTATATAGCTTTATATAGTTTTACATAGTGTTAAATAGTTTTATCAGTTTTATATAGTTTTACATAGTTTTATATAGCTTTATATAGATTAATATTGTTTTAAGTAGTTTTATGTAGTTTTAATAGATCTATACAGTTTTATATAGCTTTATATAGTTTTAAATAGTTTTATATAGTTTTATATAGTTTTATATAGTTTTATATAGTCTTATTTAGTTTTATATAGTTTTGTTAGTTTTATATAGTCTTACATAGTTTTATATAGTTTTATATAGTTTTATATTGATTGATATTGTTTTATGTAGCTTTATGTAGTTTTAATACATTTATATAGTTTTATATAGTTTTATATAATATAATAAAATAAATCCCTTTAAATATAAAAATTTAATTAATAACACGAATAAATAAGAAAAAATTAAATAAATATATAATAAAATAAATCCCTTTAAATATAAAAATTTAATTAATAACACCAGTAAATAAGAAAAAATTAAATAAATATATAATAAAATTTAAAATTATATAAATAAGCTAAATAAAATAAGCTAATAGGTTCATAACCCTAAAAATGGAATATTATTCTTTTATATAATTAGTAATATGACTTATTAAAAGGATTATTTTGATGTAATATTTAATGTAAAAATTTTACTATTACTAATTTTTTTTTCTTAAAAATTTTAAATCAAATTTTATTCCCTACAAATTTTATTTGAATTTAAATTTTAATAGATTACTATAATCTAAATATTAATTTTAATTAATCATTATAATTAATAATTAAATCAAATTTTATTCCCTCAAAGTTTTATTTAAATTTGAATTTTAATAGATTACTATAATCTAAATATTAATTTTAATTAGTCATTATAATTTAATTTATAACTTAATCAAATTTTATTCCCTAAAAATTTTATTTAAATTTAAATTTTAATAGATTACTATAATCTAAATATTAATTTTAATTAATCATTATAATTTATAATTAAATCAAATTTTATTCCCTAAAAATTTTATTTAAATTTAAATTCTAATAGATTATTATAATCTAAATATGAATTTTAATTTATCATTATAGTTTAATTTATAACTAAATCAAATTTTATTCTCTAACAATTTTATTTAACTATTAATAAATTTTATTAAATATTTTTTTTAATATATTTAAGTGTGATTGCACCTAAATCTTTGAATTTTGAAGAATTTAAAAAAATTAAATAAATATAAAATAATAAAAGTTTTTGAAATTATCTCTAAATTTTAATTTTATTAATTCAATTAAAATTTTTTTATTAAATAAATTATTTATTAATTAAAAAATTAAATGTAATTTTTCTAATATTAATTTTAAATTTTTTAAACTTACAATAATTTATGAAAAATTCAAATTATTTTTTAAATAATTAATAAATTTATATTTAATTATAAATTAATTTAAATAATTAATCAATTTTTATATTAACTTTAATTTTATCTTATATACCAATTTTAACTTTATATTTAAAAAATTTTTTTTATTTATGATTAATTATAGAAACTTTAAATTTAATTTATATTTCTATTATATGTTTTTTAAATTTTAATAAAAGAAGAATTTTATATTTTTTAATTTCTTCTATCTAAGGATTAATAATAATTTTTTCATATTTAATAATTATAATAAATAAAGAAATAAATATTTATTATATAATTTTTATATTCTCTATTTGAATAAAAATAGGTATTATACCAATACATTTTTGAACAAATATTATTATAAGAAATATAAATTATTTTCTTATTTTTTATTTTACAACATTTATAAAATTTATTCCAATATTAATTATTTACTATTTTTGTAATTAAAATTTTTTTTTTATAGAACTTTATATTTTACATTATTAATATCACCAATTTTTATAATATCTCAAATTTCACTAAAATTAATATTTTCATATTCATCAATATTTCATTCATCATTAATAATTTTTTAAATTAATTTTAATAATGAAATTTGATTACATTATTTTTTTATATATTTATCAATTTCTTATTTACTTTTTATATTCTGAAATTATTTTAATTTTTATAACTCTATAAATTTAAAATCATATTTATATTTTAATAAATCAAACAAATTTAAATTAACAATATTAATTCTTTTATATTGTCAGTTACCACCAATAACCTCATTTATTATAAAAATTGATATAATACAAAATTTAATAAAAATAAATATATTTAAAATAACTATTTTTTTTATTATAATAATATCTGTATTTTCAACATTTAATTATTTAAATTTTTTTAATTTAAACTTTTCTGATACTCAAATAAAATACACTTACATATTTAATTTTAAAAAATTAATATTTAATTTTCTTTATAATAAAATATTTTATTTGTTTATTTTTTTTTCAATAATATATTTTTTTTACTAAAATTTTAATTACTAATATAATAATATTTTTAAATTTGCTATTTAATATTTTTATTTAAATTATAAAATTTTATTAATTAATAATATCAGAATTATCTATTCATAAATAAATTTACAATTTATCCCTTAATTTCAGGCATGATATTTTTTATAAAGATTGTAAGTTAATTAATAAACTCTTATCCTTCAAAGATTAATATATAAATAATTTTATCAATCTTAAAAATTTAAATTTTTATATTTAATATATCAAAATGATTTTATTCAACAAACCATAAATATATTGGAATACTATACTTTATTTTTGCAATATGATCAGGAATACTTGGATCATCAATAAGAATAATTATTCGAATAGAATTAAGTACTCCAGGATCATGAATTAATAATGATCAATTATATAATACTATTGTAACAGCTCATGCATTTTTAATAATTTTTTTTTATAGTAATACCATTTATAGTTGGAGGATTTGGAAATTGATTAATTCCACTAATATTAGGAGTTCCAGATATAGCATTTCCACGAATAAATAATTTAAGTTTTTGATTATTAATTCCTTCAATTATACTATTAATTATTAGAAGAATTTCTGGATCTGGAATAGGTACAGGTTGAACAGTTTATCCTCCATTATCATTAAATACATTTCATACATCAATATCAGTTGATTATGGAATTATTTCATTTCACATTGCAGGTATATCATCAATTTTAGGAGCAATAAATTTTATTACAACAATTTATTATTCAAAAAATATTTCATTAAATTATAATCAAATTTCATTATTTCCTTGATCAATTATTATTACAGCAATTTTATTACTCTTATCATTACCTGTATTAGCAGGAGCTATCACAATACTATTAACTGATCGAAATTTAAATACATCATTTTTTGAACCATCAGGAGGAGACCCAATTCTTTATCAACATTTATTTTGATTTTTTGGTCACCCTGAAGTATATATTTTAATTCTACCTGGATTTGGTTTAATCTCACAAATTATCATAAATGAAAGAGGAAAAAAAGAAACATTTGGAAATTTAAGAATAATCTATGCTATATTAGGCATTGGATTTTTAGGTTTTATTGTATGAGCACATCATATATTTACTGTAGGTTTAAATGTTGATACTCGAGCATATTTTACTGCCGCAACTATAGTAATTGCTGTTCCAACAGGAATTAAAGTATTTAGATGACTATCAACATTCTACAGAATTCAAATTTTCTTAAATCCATCAATTTTATGATCTTTAGGATTTATTTCATTATTTACAATTGGTGGTTTATCAGGAATTATATTATCTAATTCATCAATTGATATTATCCTTCATGATACATATTATGTTATTGGTCATTTTCACTATGTTCTATCTATAGGAGCTGTCTTTGCAATTTTCTCAAGAAATATCCATTGATATCAAAATTTTACTATATTAACATTAAATAAAAAATTATTAAATATTCATTTTTTTATAATATTTATTGGTGTAAATTTAACATTTTTTCCTCAACATTTTTTAGGATTAATAAGAATACCACGACGATATTCTGATTATCCAGATGCATATTATTGCTGAAATTTAATTTCTTCAATTGGATCATTAATCTCATTTAATAGATTAACTTTTTTTATTTTCATTATACTTGAAAGTTTAATTAAACAACGATTAATTCTAATAAAATACATTTTTTCATCATTAGTGTTAAGGTTTTATTTGGGTACATGCGTACATTTATTGATTGGAACAGTTTATATAGATATAATTTAATATTGAGTTATTATGCTAACAGTTATAAGTAACATTTTTACATAACGATGTTCTTGGCGCGAAAACACTAAGCACGTGTTACCCCATACCCAAGCACAAGCGGAAGGGAAGAAGAAACTTATATCTAAATGAGCATTGTCGCTACAACGCCCTCATATATATATATATTCTATGTTGTTCCCATTCATGGCGGTCACTTTGAATAATCATAAGCTATATTTTCCAACACTCCCCCTTTCAAAGTGCCCCTAAATACATTTCTTTCAAGTTAATTTCGCTTACAGTAATTAATCGATACATTAATTTCGCATTTTTAACAAATCTATAAATTTTTCTACTTTACATTTTGGTATCGACTTAGTTAACATATCAGCAACCATTTCATCTGTTTTAAGATATTTCAATTCTATTTCACCACGTTCTTGCATCTCCCTTGAATAATGGTAGCGTATATCTATATGTTTACTTCTATTATGAAATACGTTATTTTTACTAAGTTGAATCGCACTTTGGTTGTCTCAAAATATATTTACTTTATTAACCATTAAACTAGTGAGTTTCGTATATGATAAAAATCTTTTTAAATATATAGCCTCTTTCACAGCCTCTGACATTGCCATATATTCAGCTTCCATTGTTGATAAAGCTACAGATTTTTGCTTTTTCGAGGCCCAGCTGATTGGCCCCCCTGCTAATATTGCAATGTACCCAGACCGCGATCTTCTTCCATTTTCATCAGCTGCCCAATCTGAGTCGACATATAATTCAACTTGCTTATTGCTGGCTAGATAAGTAATTGTTGGAAAATATAGCTTATGATTATTCAAAGTGACCACCATGAATGGGAACAACATAGAATATATGTATGAGGGCGTTGTAGCGACGATGCTCATTTAGATATAAGTTTCTTCTTCCCTTCCGCTTGTGCTTGGGTATGGGGTAACACGTGTTTAGTGTTTTCGCGCCAAGAACATCGTTATGTAAAAATGTTACTTATAACTGTTAGCATAATAACTCAATATTAATTTATATCTATATAAACTGTTCCAATCAATAAATGTACACATGTACCCAAATAAAACCTTAACAATTAGAATGAATTAATTTATCCCCTTCTGAACATTGTTTTAATGAATTACCTATAATTCTTTTTAAAAATTAATTTAATATGGCAGATTTTAAGTGCAATGGTTTTAAACACCACAAATAAAATATAAATTTTTATTAAAAATTGCTCATTGAAATATATATTCATTTCCAGACCCAAATTCACCATTAATAGATAACCTAATTTATTTTTATAATTTCACAATAATTATCTTAATAATAATTACTATATCTATTATTTACATAAATTGTATAATTATAGAAAATAAATTTATTAATTTAAAATTTATTAAAAATCATAATTTAGAAATAATTTGAACTATTATTCCAATAATTATATTATTAATTATTTCTATTCCATCATTAAAAATACTTTACTTTATTGATGAATTATGAAACCCAACCTTTTTTTCAATTAAATCAATTGGACACCAATGATATTGATCTTACGAATACCCAGAATTTAATAATAATTCAATTGATTCTTATATAATTAATCTATTAGAATTAAATTCATTTCGATTATTAGATGTTGATAATCGATTAATCATCCCATTTAATACACCTATTCGAATTTTAACAACATCAATAGATGTAATTCATTCATGAACAATTCCTTCAATAGGAATTAAAATAGATGCAACACCAGGACGAATTAATCAAATATCTTTAATCTCATTACGACCAGGATTATATTTCGGTCAATATTCAGAAATTTGTGGAGCCTACCATTCATTTATACCAATTACTATTGAAAGAACAAATTTAAAAAACTTTACAAATTGAATAAATAACTTAAATCTATAAATAAAAAAGAATTAGTTAAATTTATAACATTAAATTGTCAATTTAAAATTATTTTTATAAAAATATTTCTTTAATATTATCATTAAGTATCTTAAAAATAAAGAATTAACCTTTTAAGTTAAATATAATAAAAAAATATTCTTAATGATAATAATTAAAAATAATTCTTTAATTCCTCAAATAAGACCAATAAAATGAACTTTAATTTTAATTTTAATTATTATTTTATTCTTTATTATTACAATACTAATTCATTTCATAATAAATAATTTTATTAACTAAAATAAAATAATAATAAAAAAATAAATTAAAAAAAAAAATGATAAATAAATAACTATATAAAAATATTATGATAACAAACATATTCTCAATTTTTGACCCTTCAACATCTAATAACTGTTCTTGAAATTGAATTATTATAATTTAACCTATCTTAATTTTCAATTGATCTTATTGATTTATTCCCTCGCGATTTAACTTTAAATGAATCATATTAATAAACTTTATTTTAAATGAATTTAAAATTTTAACAAAAAAAATTGATCATTATAATTTAATTATATTTTTAAGATTATTTTACTTAATTATAAACATAAATCTAATTAGTTTAATACCTTATGTATTTACACCAACAAGACATATAAGAATCAATTTAAGATTATCTTTAAGAATATGAATTAGATTCATAATATTTGGTTGAATTAAAAATAGAAAACATATATTAATTCACCTTGTACCAATAAATACACCCTCAATATTAATAAGATTTATAGTATTAATTGAATCAATTAGAAATTTAATTCGACCATGAACTTTAGCAATTCGATTATCAGGAAATATATTAGCTGGACATTTATTATTATCTTTATTAGGTTCCTCAATAACAAACTTATCAATTAAATTTATCCCAACAAAAATTATTATTCAAAATTTATTAATAATACTACAAATTTCTGTAGCATTTATTCAATCTTATGTATTTTCAATTTTATCATTATTATATTTTAATGAAACAAATTAAATTTATGAAAATTAATATAATTACAAATTCAAAAAATAATCCATTTCATATAACAACAAATAGACAATGACCATTAATTTGATCATTTAATCTTATAAACTTATTATTTAATAATATTATTAGATTCAATTTAAATTTTTCCTTTCTTAATTTATTAAATTTATTTACATTAATACTAACATCATATCAATGATGACGAGACTTAATTCGAGAAAGAACATTTCAAGGATTCCATAATTTAAATATCATAAATATAATTAAATTTAGAATAATTCTATTTATTATTTCTGAATTATTTTTCTTTATTTCATTTTTTTAAACTTTTCTACATTCATCAATTTCACCTTCAATAGAAATTGGAAATTTATGACCTCCAAAAATAATTAATATATTTAATCCATATGATATCCCATTATTAAACTCAATTATTTTAATTTATTCAGGAATAACAATTACATGAAGACATAATTTAATCAAAAATAATTATAAAAAATCATTAAAATTATTAAATATAACAATTTATTTAGGAATATATTTTTCAATACTACAATATATTGAATATTTAGAAGCTAATTTTACATTTAATGATAGAATTTTTGGATCAATTTTTTTTATAGCAACAGGATTCCATGGAATTCATGTAATTATTGGAACCATATTTTTAATTATTTGTTCTTTACGATTAAAAACAAATCACTTTTCAATAATTCATCATTTAAATTTTGATCTAGCATCATGATATTGACATTTTGTTGATATAATCTGATTAATTTTATATATTTTAATTTATTGATGAATATATTAAATTATATAAATAGTATAATAAAATTACATTTAATTTCCAATTAAAAAATTTACAATTAAAATTTAATTTATATAATATTTTTTATTTTAATAATAATATTATTTTTAATTTTTATTCCAATATTAATTTTCTTAATTAATAAATTTTTATCAATAAAAATAAATAAAGACCGAGAAAAAATTAAACCATTTGAATGCGGATTCGACCAATTAACATCCCCACAATTACCATTTTCTATTCAATTTTTTTTCATTACTTTAATATTTCTAATTTTTGACATAGAAATTATCTTAATCTTACCTATTATTAATTCACTAAATAACTTACAAAATTCAACAATTTTAATGTTTTTAATATTTATTATAATTCTTTTTATAAGATTATGATACGAATGAACATTTAATTATTAAATATGAATTTAAAAAAATTATATATATATATATATATATATGTATATATATATATATATATATATATATATGTATATAAAGTAAAATAATACAAATTAATTTCGGCTTAATTATTTGGATAAACTTATTCCTATATATATATATAAAAAATTAGGATATTATTTAATAAATTAATATATAACATTAAAATTGCAATTTAAAATAATTTTATAATATATCTCAATTAATTGAAACCAAAATAGAGGTAAATTAATGTTAATAATTTAAATGAATACAAAATATTCCAATTAATGAAATAATAAACTATGAACTTCTAATTCATTTCAAAATGACATAAATCATTTATATTTCTAAATTTATATAGTTTATTAAAAACATTATATTTTCAGTATAAAAAAAATTTATTACTTAAAAATTTATAAATATTTAAACATTTAACAATTACAATTATATTTTCAATATCATACTCTAAATTTAAGCTATTTAAATATAATAAAATTTGTATAAATAAAAAAAATATAAAAATAATAAAATAATAAAATAATATATTTACAACACCAATACTTTCTTTATAAATTTTAATTAAAATACCATTTTTAATTATAAAATTAATTAAAAATTTTAAATTTATTATAAAAACTTTATCTACAGATTTATCAAATATAACCTCAAAATTAAATATTTTATTAATAAATCAAATATAAAAAATTTTTAATAAATATTCTGAATAAAATGTGCTTAAAATAAAATTAAATACCTCAAAATATTCTTTTTTTAAAAAAATTAAACTTTTAAATTCAAAATAAAATATTAAAGACAAAAAATATATAAATAATAAAATATATTTATCATTTAATGTTATCTTAAAATTTTCATAAATAAATATATTATAAAAATATTTACCATAAAAAATTCTAAAAAAAACTCATAAAAAAAAAGAATAACTTATATATTTTAATCCTCCTTCATATATATATATATATATATATATATATATATATATATATATATATATATATAAAATAATTAACATAATAAATTAATACCCAATTTAATAAACGAATACTATAACTTATCGTAAATACAATTGAAATATATAACATAATTATAATAAAAGTAAGTAAATTAAAATTATAAAATATCTCCATAATTAAATCCTTAGAAAAAAAACCAGTAAGAAAGGGAAATCCACATAAATTTAAAATTGATAAAATAAATATTAATCTTTTTAAAGGATTAACATAATAATTTCCCCCAAAAAACGTAAATCTTGTATACCTAAATTTATATGAATAAATCTTCGAACACTTAAAAACATTGTAGACTTAAATAAAGCATGACAAATTAAATGAAAAAATCCTAAATCAATATTACCTAACAATAAAATCCTTATTATAAAACTTAATTGACTTAAAGTTGATAAAGCAATAATCTTTTTAAAATTTATTTCAAAATTTGCTATTAATCCAGACATAAATATTGTAAAACTAAAAATTAATAATATAACAATATTCATAAAATTTAAATCTATAAATATTTTATTATAACGAATTAATAAATAAACACCTGCAGTTACTAAAGTAGAAGAATGAACTAAAGAAGAAACAGGTGTAGGTGCAGTTATAGCTGCAGGTAACCAAAAAGAAAATGGAAACTGTGCACTTTTTGTTAATATTATAATTGACATAAATAATAAAATTAATTTATAATCCTGATAAAAAAAAACATTTCATGAACCAAAAAATGACAATATACAAACAGTTAAAATTAAAGCTACATCCCGTAATCGATTACAACAAATAGTTAATATACCAGAATTATAAGAATTTTTATTTTGATAATAAATTACCAAACAATAAGAAATTAACCCCAACCCATCTCAACCTAAAATAATACCAATTATTCTAGGTCTTAAAATTATTAAACATATAGAAATTATAAAAATAAAAACTAACAATTTAAAACGTTCAATATATAAATCTTCTTCTATATATTCAACACTATATAATATAACAATTCCAGTAATTAAAATAACTCTACGTAAATATATTATACATATAAAATCAATATAAATAACAAATCTAAATTTTATAGAATTCATTTCAACAATTATTCATTCCATAAAATAAATAATTTTAAATAAATATAAATAAAATCCGAAAAAAAGAAAAGAAAAATATAAATAAAAAATAAACCATAAATCTTATAATAATAATTTAAAGTAAACATTACATCTTTGAAATCACAATTCAATATTTTTTTTAAACTACTTAAATTTAATAAAATCAAATTATAAAAATATTGATAAATTAAAAATAAATAAATTTAAAGGGATTCAATGAGATAAAACAATTAAATAATCTATTAAACTATATTTATTAATTTTACAAAAATTAAATTCACCATGTTGTGTATACCTAAATAAATTTAATGAATAAAAAAATCTAAAAAATATTAAAATTATTAAAATAAATAAATTTAAAAAATTTCAATTAACTAAACTTATAATTAAAAAAATTTCACTAATTGAATTCAATGATAATGGAGCAGATAAATTTGATGTACATAATAAAAATCATATTAAAGACATTCTAGGATATAAATTTATTAATCCTTTATTTATTAATATTAATCGTCTATTTCTTGATAAATAACATAAATTTACTAAAAAAAATAACCCTGATGAACATAAGCCATGAGAAATTATTATTATGTATCACCCTTTAATTCCACTATTTATTAATGTTATCATTCTAAGGATAAGCTACTAAAATTTTCATATCAATTTCACGTATACATAAAATACTAATTAATATTGATCCAACAATTCTAAAATATATAATAATTTCACTAAATTCAATAAAATTTTTTATAAATATTAACATAAATCGAATTAAACCATAAATTCCTAATTTTAATAAAATCTCTGCTAAAATTATTGACCCAATAACAGGAGCTTCAACATGAGCTTTTAATAACCAAGAATGAAATATAAATATAGGAATCTTAACAAAAAATGTATATATAAAAAATAAAAGTATAAATATATTCAAATACTTAATTTTTAATATTTCAAAATAATATATCATTAAAATATTATAAAAATAACATAAATCCAAAATAAAAATTAAAAAAGGTAAAGAAAAAAATATTGTATAAAATAATAAATAAAATGAAGCTAATCCTCGTATTTCACCTAAACCTCATTTTATAATAAAAAAAATATAAGAACTAATCTAATTTCAAATATAAAATAAAATATTAATAAATTTATTGAAGTAAATACAAAAATTAAAGAAATTAATAATATTACTATTAACATTTTAAAATAAAAAAAATCATTATTTTTAACATAAAAAAAAATAAAAATTAAACCAAAAATTAAAAATGTTAATGATAATAATATGTAAGAATATAAATTCATTCTAAATATTTCATTAATTATTCCATTTTCTACAAATTGATTAAAACAAAAAAATGGAATTACACAAAATAATAATATTAATATTCCTAATAAATGCTTATTATTAAAAAAAATTAATAAAATTATTATAAAAGTTATATAAATTATCATATTAACTTTAATACTTTTACACTTTGATTCCCAAATAAAAAAATTATTCTAATTATTAATCCTAATTCAATTATACTTTCACAAACTCCTATAATTAAAATAATTAAAAATAATCAATCATTTAAATCCAAATTTAATAATATTAAAACTAAATGTAAAATTAAAATTAATAAAAACTCTAAACAAATTAAAATTAATAAAAATCTCTTAAATCTTAATATCATTAATAAAATAATTACAAATAATAATAATATATAATTAAATTCACTTATAATTAAAAAAAAAATTAATCTATTAAATAAATTTATTTAACAAATTTCAAAAAAATTATTTTAAAATAATATCTTTAACTCCCAAAACTAAAATTTTTTTAAAACTATTTCTTGATAAAATTAAATTAAGCTATATAATTTGAATACATAAAATATTAATTTTGTAAATTAAAATTAGAACTTTATTCTTATAGCTAATAAACCTATTTATTAAAATTATCATTTTTAAAATCATTATATTAATATGAATAAAATTATATAATATTTCAGAAAATAATTTCTCTCCAATAAATCTTATATTAATATTAATTTAATACACCCTAACTTTAATAATAATAAATTATATCTTTATACCAAAAAAATCTTTATACTTAATAATAATTTTTATCACAATCATTAGAAGAATACTAATTATATTTATATTCTTTGTTAGATTAATAAATAACTTATTTTATAAAAAAAATAAGATAAATAATTACTTTATCTTCATAAATTATATATTTTTATTATTTTTTATCATAAATTTATACTTAAACAAAAATAAAATAATAATTAATTCAATTAATGAAAATATTAATATTTATAAAATCTTTGAATATCCTTATATTTTAATCACTTTTTATTTAGTAAATTTATTATTATTAATTTTAATTTTAACAATAAAAATTTCCACAATTAACAAAACAAATTTATAAATTCTTAGGATATGTATTACCTTGAGGACAAATATCTTTTTGAGGAGCAACCGTAATTACTAATTTACTATCAGCTATCCCATATTTAGGACAAATAATAGTTCAATGAATTTGAGGAGGATTTTCAATTAATAATGCTACTCTAAATCGATTCTATTCATTTCATTTTATTTTACCAATAATTATTTTATTAATAGTAATTCTACATTTATTTTTCTTACATTTAAGATTTTCTCATAATTCAATAGGCTTAAGAAGAAAACTTTACATATTATCTTTTAATCCTTATTTTATTATTAAATATTTATTTGGTTATATAATTATTTTAATACTTTTTTTTCAATTACAATCAAATTTCCTTGTATACTAAGTGATCCTGATAATTTTACTTTTGCAAATCCTATAGTTACTCCTGAACATATTAAACCTGAATGATATTTCTTATTTGCATACGCTATTCTTCGATCTATCCCAAATAAATTAGGCGGTGTAATTTTTCTATTATTATCAATTTTAATTTTAATTACATTAACAATATTAAATAAAACTAATATAAATTCATGTAAATATTATTATTTAAATAAAATAAATTTTTGATTATTTATTATATCATTTATTATATTAACATGACTAGGAAAACAATTAATTGAATATCCATATATTTAATTAACACAATTATTTTCAATTATCTATTTTTCCTACTTCTTTATTTCTCCAATTTTAAATTATTTTTGAGATAAACTTATTTATTATAACTAAGTTAATGAGCTTGAAATAAGCATATATTTTGAAAATATAATATAGATTTATTAAATCTATTAACTTTAAAAAATAATTATTAATAAAAATTCCTTAAATATAAAATTTAATAAAATATAATATAAAGAAATTAATAAAAATTTTTTTCAACATAAATCTATTAATTGATCATAACTAATTCGAGGACAAATTGAACGTATCAAAATAATAAAAAAAAAATGAATATTAACAAATAAAACAAAATTTCAACTTATTAAATATAAACCAAAAAAAATTTATACTATAATAACTCTAACAAAAACAATTCTTAAATACTCAGATATAAAAATTAATGTAAATATACTTCTAAAATATTCAATATTAAAACCTGAAACTAACTCAGATTCACCTTCAATTAAATCAAAAGGTGAACTATTTAATTCAACTAATATACTAATTAAAAATATTAAATAAATAGGAAATATATATATAAATATATACATATAAAATTGATACTTTAAAAAATTATATAATGAAAAATCTTCAATTAATAAAATTAAAGAAAACAAAATTAAAAATAAACTAACTTCATAAGAAACTCATTGAGCAATAGATCGAATAGAACCTAATATTGAATAATTTGAATTAGAAATTCAACCTCTTAACATTACAGGATAAACAATTAAACCAATAATTATTAACATAAATAAAATTCCATAATCAATAAAAATTATATAACAATTTATTGGATAAATAAATCAAATTAATATAGAAAACAAAAATATTAAAATTGGTATAAACTTATAAATTAAAAACTTTCTTTTTATAACGAAAAACAACTCTTTACTCAATAATTTAATTGCATCTCTAAAAGGTTGAAAAAACCCTAAAAATCCAACTTTATTCGGACCTACCCGAAATTGAACTAAACGTAACAATTTACGTTCAAAGAATGTCAAAAAAGCTATTCTAACTAAATTGAAAATTAATAAAATAATAAATATAAAAAGATCTAAAATAATTATCTTAAATTCAAATAAAATTATTATCTATTATAATACTTATTCTTATAATATTCATAAATTCTAAATTTATAACACTTTTCTGTCAAGATAATTATTAATAAATTTAAATTATACTAAAAATAATATTTATATAAATTTAGTCCTTTCGGACAAAAATTTAAAATTAATTTAAAGATAGAAACTGATCTGGCTTACACCGATCTGAACTCAAATCATGTAAAATTTAAAAAGTCGAACAGACTTAATATTTAAATATCTTCATTTAAATTTAATTTTAATTCAACATCGAGGTCATAAACATTTTTATAAATATGATCTTTCCAAAAATATTATGCTGTTATCCCTAAGGTAATTTTTTCTAATAATTCTTATAAACAATCTCAAAAATTTTACAATAATCACTGATAAAAATATTTTAAAGTTTATTAAATTTAAATATCCTCCCAATTAAATAATAAATCAATTAATTAAAAATTAAATTTTTAAAATATTTAATAAACTATATTATAAAATTCTATAGGGTCTTCTCGTCCCTTAAAAAAAATTAAGCATTTTTACTTAAAATTTAAATTCATAATTTATACTTGAAACAGTTTATATTTCATTAACTCATTCATACAAGACCTTAATTAAAAGCCAAATTATTATGCTACCTTTGCACAGTCATGAATACTGCAACTATTTAAAATCAAATTCATTGAGTAGAGCTTACCTTAAAATTACTAATTTAATCATTATAAATAATTTCAATTAATTTTAAAATATTATTTTATAAAAAATACATTAATAAAATTAAATTAATAATAAATAAAAATAAATTATAAAATTTTTTATATTAATAACAAATTTTATGTTTATAAATTTATAAACTTTAATTTAATTTATAAACTTTAATTTTAAAATTATAAAATAAATTTATAGATTATCCCATAAATTTTTTATATTTAATAAATTTTAAATTATATATATACATACATATATATAATAAAAATAATAAAAATTAATTTAAATATATGAATTAAATTCAATTCTAAAATAACTAGATATCTAAAATTTGAAAAAAATTTCATTTCTAAATAAATATTAATAAACATTTTGCTACATATAATATTATATTTATTTAGATCATTTTATTTTCGAGATTCATATATTTATACATATAAATTAAATAACCCTGATACAAAAGGTACAAAAATAAATTTTATTTTTATAAAATTAAAACATTTCTTTCACAATACTATTAAATAAAAAATAAATTTATTCAAAAATTTTACTAAAACGATATAAAATTAAATTACTTTAAAAAAAAAATAAATATAACAAATATTATATATATATAAATTCTATTTAATAAAATTTTAAATTATAAAAATTAATCTTTTTATTGTAAATAAAAAATTTTTATTAAACTAAAATTTTAAATAAGTACATTTTCCAATACACTCACTTTGATACGACTTATTTCAATTTTAATGAAATTGACGGGCGATTTGAACATTAAATAAAATAAATTCAAACAATAAAATTTTATTTATTTTACTTTTAAATCCAATTTTATAAAAATATTAAAATTTTAAATTCAAAAATTTAATTTAATGTAACTCATGTAAATCTAAAAAAAAAAATACATTTTGATCTGAATTCTTATATTTAAAAAAAATATTTTTAAATTATAAAACTTAAATTTATAATCTCTACTAAACGACAATACATAATCAATATCTTCAGTTTGTCTTAACGTGGATTATCAAATTAATCTACAAGTTCCTCTAATTTAAAGATATTTAACCGCCAAATTTTTTAATTTTAATGATTAACATTTAATTATTAAATGATAATTTTCATATTCAATAATAGGGTATCTAATCCTAGTTTGCTTTAAATATTTAATAAAAATAATATCTATAAAAATTAAATTAATTAAATTTGTATATTTCACCAATAAAAATTTAATAAAAACTAATTATCTAAACAAATTATTTAAAATAAAATTAAATCAATTTATAAATAAAGTTTAACCGCAGATGCTGGCACTTATTTATCCTTTATTTAAATTAAATTTCTCATTATAACATTAATTAATAAAAAAAATTAATTTCTAAAATAAAATTATTAAAACTATTAAAATTTTAATAAATAAAAATTTTATATAATAAATTAAATTAAATAATTAATTAGAATTTTAAAATCAATAACCTTTATTTTTCAATTAAAATTCATCTATAAAAAAATATCCACAATAAATTCTTTAAATTTAATTAAAATCTCCCTAACTCAAATTAAATCTATTAAATTTATTAGTGATTAAATTTTTTCACTGAAAATTAAAACTGCCGACTAAAATTCTTTTACTTTCTATAAATGTTATTCGGTAAAATTTTTACCATACTTATCTAAAATATCTATAAATAAATATTTAATAAAAAAATAAATAATTTTTACATAAATTTATATTAAATTAATCAATTTTATATTTAATTAAATTAAATTATAATATAATTAATAAATAATTATAAACTATATATATAAATAATTAATATATATATACAATATTACTTATATATATATTAAATATTAATATTCATATAAAGAAATAATTAATATATAATGTATATATATTTATATTTACTTAAATATTTAAATTAAAATTAATCTTTAATAAATAATTAAAATTCCCCAAATATTTTACATTAATAAATATATAAATATTTAACATATATATACATACATATATTTATATATATATAAATTAAATATTTATATATATATATACATGTATATATACATATATATATATATATATATATATATATAGAATAAATATAATAAAATAGTTTAATATAGTTATAATAGCTTTATATAGTTTTATATAGTTATTTGTAGTTTTAAATAGCTTTATATAGTTTTATATAGTTTTATTAGTTTTATATAGTTTTTCATAGTCTTATATAGTTTCATATAGTTTTATTAGTTTGATATAGTTTTTTATAGTTTTCCATAGGTATACATACTTATAGATAGTTTTATTAGTTTTATATAGTTTTTTGTAGTTTTATTAGTTTTATTATGTTTTATATAGTTTTATACAGTTTTATACAGTTTTATATAGTTTTATTAGTTTTATTATGTTTTATTATGTTTTATATAGTTTTATATAGTTTTATACAGTTTTATATAGGTTTATTAGATTATTATTAGTACTCGAATAAACAAAATCCAGATCGCTTCTCGGACTTATGGCTACGATCAAAGCGTACTCGCATAACACACATCCAGATCGCTTCTCGGCCTTATGGCTAAGATCAAAGAGTACTCGCATGATATACATCCAGATCGCTTCTCGGCCTTATGGCTAAGATCAAAGTGTACTCGCATAACACGCATCTAGAACGCTTCTCGTCCTTATGTCTAAGACAAAGCTGTACCCGAATAACCCAAATCCAGATCGCTTCTCGGCGTTGTGGCTATGATCAAATTGCACTCGCATATCACACATCCAGATCGCTACTCGGCCTTATGGCTAAGATCAACGTGTATTCGTATAACACACATCCAGATCGCTTCTCGGCCTTATGGCTAAGATCAAAGTGTACTCGAATAATCCAAATCCAGGTCGCTTCTGGGCATTATGGCTAAGATGATATTGTACTCGCATAACAAACATCCAGATAGCTTGAACGACTTATGGCTGAGATCAAAGTGTACTCGAATAACCCAAGTCCAGATCGCTTCTCGGCCTTAAGGCTACGATCAAAGTGTACTCGCATAACACACATCCAGATCGCATGCCGGCCTTATGGGTGAGATCAAAGTGTACCAGCACAACACAATCCAGATCGCTTCTCGGCCTTATGGCGAAGATCAAGTTGTACCCGCATAACGCACATCCAGGTCGCTTCTTGGCCTTATAGCTAAGATGAAAGTGTTCTCGCATAACACAATAGCCAGATCGCTTCTCGGCCTTATGGCGAAGATCAAGTTGTACCCGCATAACGCACATCCAGGTCGCTTCTTGGCCTTATAGCTGAGATGAAAGTGTTCTCGCATAACACACAGCCAGATCGCTACACCGCCTTATGGCTCAGATCAAAGTGTACTCGCATAACACACACCCAGATCGCTCCTGGGACTTATGGCTAAGATCAAAGTGTACTCGAACAACCCAAATCCAGATCGCTTCTCGGCCTTATGGCTAAGATCACAGTGTACCCGCATAACACACATCCAGGTCGCTTATGGCCTCATGGCTAAGATCAAAGTGTACTCGGATAACCCAAATCCAGATCGCATCTCCACCTTATGGCTATGATCAAAGTGTACTCGCATAACACACATCCAGATCGCTTGTCGGCCTTATGGTTAAGATCAAAGTGCACTCGCATAACACACATGCAGATCGTTTCTCAGCCTTATGGCTAAGATCAAAGTGTACTCGAATAACCCGAACCCAGGACGCTTCTCGGCCTTATGGCTCAGATCAAAGTGTACTCGCATAACAGACATCCAGATCGCTCCTCGGCCTTATGGCTAAGATAAAAGTGTACTCGCAGAATCCAAATCCACATCTCTTCTCGGCCCTATGGCTAAGATCAAAGTGTAATCGAATAACCCAAATCCCGAACGCTTCTCGGCCTTATTACTAAGATCAATGTGAGCTCGCATAACACAAATGCAGATATCCTGTCGGGCTTATGGCAAAGCATAACCATAAGGCCGAGAAGCGAGCTGGATTTGGCTTATGCTAGTACGCGTTCACATTAGCCGTAAGGCCCGGGAGGCGATCTGGATCTGTGTTATGCGAGCACACGTTGATATTAACCATAATGCCGAGAAGCGATCTTTAACTGTGTTATGCGAGTTTTATATAATTTTATACAGTTTTATACACTTTTGTAAAGTATATTATAGTTCTATATAATTTTATACAGTTTTATGTAGTATTATACACCATTCTATAGCATTATGTAGTTTTAAGCGGTTATACATTGTTTTGTATTCTTTTCTATTGTATTTCACCTTATACATTGTGTTATGCAGTTATACATATTGTTGCGCTGGGCGGGTCCTGGAGTGCTCGCCCGCGACATGTTTATTTACAATGTTCTTATTTACACTAATATTTACAATTTCATACAAATATTACAGAATGTAGTCTATATCTCAACACGTCTATTCTCGTCAAAGACTACTCGTTTGTCTTCGTTTACTCTGACCAACTACTTAGCGACCAGTTTATTTCAACCCCCTTCAGATCCTAAGGGTTGGATCAGCCGTGCATGCTGGAGAGATGAGTTCGATACATCGCAACCTCGTTAATTCGATGTATGGCAACAATATTATTATGAAGCTTTGTGTAGTTTTATATGGTTTCTTATAGTTTTATACAGTTTTATACAAGTTTATATGGTTATATCAGTTTCATATAGTTTTATATAGTATTATATAGTATTATCTAGTTTTAAACAGTTTTATATAGTTTTATATAGTTTTATATAGTTTCATATAGTTTTATATAGTTTTACATTCTTTCATACATTTTTATATAGATTTATATGGTTTTATATAGTATTATATAGTTTTATATAGTCCTATATAGTTTTACATAGTTTTATACAGTTCTATATAGTTTTATATAGTTTTATGTAGTTTCATATAGTTTTGTAAAGTTTTTTACAGTTTTATATAGTTTTATATAGATTCATATAGTTTTATATAGTATTATATAGTTTTATATAGTCTTATATAGTTTTATATAGTTTTATATAGTTTTATATAGTTTCATATAGTTTTATTAGTTTTACATAGTTTTATATAGTTTTATATAGTTTTATATTGTTTTATATAGTTTTATATAGTTTTATATAGTTTTATATAGTTTTATATAGTTTTATATAGTTTTATATAGTGTTATATAATTTTATATAGCATTATATAGTTTTATATAGTTTTTTATAGTTTTATATAGTTTTGTATAGATTTATGTAGTTTTATTAGTTTTACATAGTTTTATATAGTTCTATATAGTTTTACATAGTTTTATATAGTTTTATTAGGGTTACATAGTTTTATATAGTTCTATATAGTTTTATGTTGATTTGTGTTGTTTAATACAGATCTATATTGTTTTACATAGTTTCATATAGTTTTATATAGTTTTATATAGTTTTATATAGTTTTATATAGTTTTGTATAGTTTCATATAGTTTTATTAGTTTTACATAGTTTTATATAGTTCTATATAGTTTTATATAGTTTTATATAGTCTTATATAGTTTTACATAGTTTTATATAGTTTTATATAGTTTTATATAGTTTTATATAGTTTTATATAGTTTTATATAATTTTATATAGTTTTATATAATTTTATATAGTTTTATACAGTTTTCTTAGTATTATATAGTTTTATATAGTTTTATATAGTTTTATAAAAGTTTTGTATAGTTTCATATAGTTTTTTTTAGTTTTACATGGTCTTATATAGTTCTAAATAGTTTTATATAGTTTTATATAGTTTTATATAGTTTTATATAGTATTATATAGTATTATATAGTTTTATATAGTCTTATATAGTTTTAAATACTTTTATATAGATTTGTATAGTTTTATATAGTATTATATAGTTTTATATAGTTTTATATAGTTTTATATAGTCTTGTATAGTTTCATATAGTTTTATTATTTTTACATAGTTTTATATAGTTCTATATAGTTTTACATAGTTTTATATAGTTTTATATAGTTTTATGTTGATTTGTGTTGTTTAATACAGATCTATATAGTTTTACATAGTTTCATATAGTTTTATATAGTTTTATATAGATTAATATGGTTTTATATAGTATTATATAGTTTTGTATAGTTTTATATAGTTTTATATAGTTTTGTATAGTTTCATATAGTTTTATTAGTATTACATGGTTTTATATAGATCTATATAGTTTTATATAGTTTTATATATGTTTATATAGTCTTGTATAGTTTTACATAGTTTTATATAGTTTAATATAGTTTTATATAGTTTTATATAGTTTTATATAGTTTTATATAGTTTTATATAATTTTATATAGTTTTATATAGTTTTATATAGTTTTATATAGTTTTATATAGTTTTATATAGTGTTATATAATTTTATATAGCATTATATAGTTCTATATAGTTTTACATAGTTTTATATAGTTTTATTAGTGTTACATAGTTTTATATAGTTTTATATAGTTTTATGTTGATTTGTGTTGTTTAATACAGATCTATATTGTTTTACATAGTTTCATATAGTTTTATATAGTTTTATATAGATTTATATAGTTTTATATAGTATTATATAGTTTTATATAGTTTTATATAGTTTTATATAGTTTTATATAGTTTTATATAGTTTTGTATAGTTTCATATAGTTTTTTTACTTTTACATGGTTTTATATAGTTCTATATAGTTTTATATAGTTTTATATAGTTTTATATGGTTTCATATAGTTTTATAAAGTTTTACATAGCTTTATATAGTTTTATATAGATTTAGATAGTTTTATATAGATTTATATAGTTTTATATAGTATTATATAGTTTTATAAAGTTTTATATAGTTTTATATAGTTTTATATAGTTTTATATAGTTTCATATAGTTTTATTATTTTTACATACTTTTATATAGTTCTATATAGTTTTATGTAGTTTTATATAGTTTTATATAGTTTTATATGGTCTTATATAGTTCTATATAGTTTTATATAGTTATATAAGGTTTTATATAGTCTTATATAGTTCTACATAGTTTTATATAGTTTTATATAGTCTTATATAGTTTTATATAGTTTTATATAGTTTTATATAGTTTTATATAATTTTATATAGTTTTATATAATTTTATATAGTTTTATACAGTTTTATTAGTTTCATATAGTTTTATATAGTTTTATATAATTTTATTAAAGTTTTGTATAGTTCCATATAGTTTTTTTAGTTTTACATGGTTTTATATAGTTCTAAACTGTTTTATATAGTTTATACAGTTTTATATAGTTTCATATAGTTTTATAAAGCTTTATGTAGTTTTATATTGTTTTATATAGTTTTATATAGTTTTATATAGTCTTATATAGTTTTAAATAGTTTTATACAGTTTTATATAGATTTGTATAGTTTTGTATAGTTTTATATAATTTTATATAGTTTTATATAATTTTATATACTTTTATATAGTTTTATGTAGTTCTATATAGTTTTATATAGTTTTATATAGATTAATATGGTTTTATATAGTATTATATAGTTTTGTATAGTTTTATATAGTTTTATATAGTTTTGTATAGTTTCATATAATTTTATATAGTTTTATATAGTTTTATATAGTTTTATATAGTTTTATATAGTTTTATATATGTTTATATAGTCTTGTATAGTTTTACATAGTTTTATATAGTTTAATATAGTTTTATATAGTTTTATATAGTTTTATATAGTTTTATATAGTTTTATATAATTTTATATAGTTTTATATAGTTTTATATAGTTTTATATAGTTTTATATAGTTTTATATAGTTTTATATAGTTTTATATAGTTTTATATAGTGTTATATAATTTTATATAGCATTATATAGTTCTATATAGTTTTACATAGTTTTATATAGTTTTATTAGTGTTACATAGTTTTATATAGTTTTATATAGTTTTATGTTGATTTGTGCTGTTTAATACAGATCTATATTGTTTTACATAGTTTCATATAGTTTTATATAGTTTTATATAGATTAATATAGTTTTATATAGTATTATATAGTTTTATATAGTTTTATATAGTTTTATATAGTTTTATATAGTTTTATATAGTTTTGTATAGTTTCATATAGTTTTTTTACTTTTACATTGTTTTATATAGTTCTATATAGTTTTACATAGTTTTATATAGGTTCTTATAGTTTTATGTTGATTTGTGTTGTTTAATACAGATCTATATAGTTTTACATAGCTTTATATAGTTTATATAGATTTAGATAGTTTTATATATTATTATATAGTTTTATATAGTCTTATATAGTTTTACAGAGTTTTATAAAGTTTAGTATAGTTTCATACAGTTTTTTTAGTTTTACGTGGTTTTATATAGTTCTAAATAGTTTTATATAGTTTTATATAGTTTTATATAGTTTCATATAGTTTTATAAAGTTTTATACAGTTTTATATAGTTTTATATATATTTAGATAGTTTTATATAGATTTATATAGTTTTATATAGTATTATATAGTTTTATATAGTTTTATATAGTTTTATATAGATTTATATACTTTTATATACTTTTATACAGTTTTATATAGTTTTATATAGTTTTATATAGATTCATATAGTTTTATTAGTTTTATATAGTTTTATATAGTTTTATATAGTTTTATGTAGTTTTATATTGTTTTGTACAGTTTTATATAGTTTTATATAGTTTAATATAGTTTTATATAGTTTTACACAGTTTTATATAGTTTTATAAGTTTTATTTAGTTTTATACAGTTTTATGTAATTTTGTATAGTATTATATAGTTTTATATAGTTTCATATAGTTTTATATTGTTCTATACAGTTTTATATAGTTTTATATAGTTTTATGTTGTTCTATATAGTTTTATATAGTTTTATATAGTTTTATATAGTTTTATATAGCTTTACATAGTTTCATATAGTTTTATATAGTTTTATATAATTTTATATAGTTTTATATAGTTTTATATAGTTTTGTATAGTTTCATATAGTTTTATATAGTTTTATATAGTTTTATATAGTTTTATTCTTTTGATATAGCCTTATACAGTTTTATATAGATTTATATAGATTCATATAGTTTTATATAGTATTATATAGTTTTATATAGTCTTATATAGTTTTATATAGTTTTGTATAGTTTCATATAGTTTTATTAGTTTTACATAGGTTTATATAGTGTTATATAGTTTTATATTGTTTTATATAGTTTTATATAGTTTTATATAGTTTTATATAGATTTAGATAGTTTTATATAGATTTATATTGTTTTATATAATTTTATATAGTTTTAAATAGTTTTATTAGTCCCATATAGTTTTATATAGTTTTGCTAGTCCCATATAGTTTTATATAGTTTTATTAGTTTTACATAGTTTTATATAGTTCTATATAGTTTTACATAGTTTTATATAGTTTTATATAGTTTTATGTTGATTTGTGTTGTTTAATACAGATCTATATAGTTTTACATAGTTTTATATAGTTTTACATAGTTTTATATAGTTTTGTATAGTTTCATATAGGTTTATTAGTTTTACATAGTTTTATATAGTATTATATAGTATTCTATAGTTTTATATAGTCTTATATAGTTTTAAATACTTTTATATAGATTTGTATAGTTTTATATAGTATTATATAGTTTTACATAGTTTTATATAGCTTTATACAGTTTTATATAGATTTAGATAGTTTTATATAGATTTATATTGTTTTATATAGTATTATATAGTTTTATAAAGTTTTATATTGTTTTACATAGTTTCATATAGTTTTATATAGTTTTATATAGATTTATATAGTTTTATATAGTATTATATAGTTTTATATAGTTTTATATAGTTTTATATAGTTTTATATAGTTTTGTATAGCTTCATATAGTTTTATTAGTTTTACATTGTTTTATATAGTTCTATATAGTTTTATATAGTTTTATATAGCCTTATATAGTTTTACATAGTTTTATATAGTTTTATATGGTTTCATATAGTTTTATAAAGTTTTATATAGCTTTATATAGTTTATATAGATTTAGATAGTTTTATATATTATTATATAGTTTTATATAGTCTTATATAGTTTTACATAGTTTTATAAAGTTTAGTATAGTTTCATACAGTTTTTTTAGTTTTACGTGGTTTTATATAGTTCTAAATAGTTTTATATAGTTTTATATAGTTTTATATAGTTTCATATAGTTTTATAAAGTTTTATACAGTTTTATATAGTTTTATATATATTTAGATAGTTTTATATAGATTTATATAGTTTTATATAGTATTATATAGTTTTATATAGTTTTATATAGTTTTATATAGATTTATATACTTTTATATACTTTTATACAGTTTTATATAGTTTTATATAGTTTTATATAGATTCATATAGTTTTATTAGTTTTATATAGTTTTATATAGTTTTATATAGTTTTATGTAGTTTTATATTGTTTTGTATAGTTTTATTAGTTTTATATAGTTTTATATAGTTTTATATAGTTTAATATAGTTTTATATAGTTTTACACAGTTTTATATAGTTTTATAAGTTTTATTTAGTTTTATACAGTTTTATGTAATTTTGTATAGTATTATATAGTTTTATATAGTTTCATATAGTTTTATATTGTTCTATACAGTTTTATATAGTTTTATATAGTTTTATGTTGTTCTATATAGATTTATATAGTTTTGTATAGTATTATATAGTTTTATATAGTCCTATATAGTTTTACATAGTTTTATATAGTTCTATATAGTTTTATATAGTTTTATATAGTTTTATGTAGTTTCATATAGTTTTATAAAGTTTTTTATATTTTTATATAGTTTTATATAGTTTTATATAGTTTTATATAGTCCTATATAGTTTTACGTAGTTTTATATAGTTCTATATAGTTTTATATAGTTTTATATAGTTTTATGTAGTTTCATATAGTTTTATATACTTTTTTATAGTCTAAATAGTTTTATATAGTTTTATATAGTTTTATATAGTTTTATATATTTTTATATACTTTTATACAGTTTTATATAGTTTTATATAGTTTTATATAGTTTTATATATTTTTATATACTTTTATACAGTTTTATATAGTTTTATATAGTTTTATATAGATTCATATAGTTTTACATAGTTTTATATAGTTTTATTAGTTTAATATAGTTTTATATAGTTTTATATAGTTTTATATAGTTTTATTTAGTTCTATATAGATTTATATATTTTTATACAGTTTTCTATAGTTTTATATAGTTTCATATAGTTTTGTACAGTTTTATATAGTTTCATATAGTTTTATATAATTTTATATAGTTTTATATAGTTTTATATAGCTTCATATAATTTTATATAGTTTTATATAATTTTATAGAGTTTTATATAGTTTTATATAGTTTTATTAGTTTGATATAGCCTTATACAGTTTTATATATTTTTATATAGATTCATATAGTTATATTAGTTTTATATAGTTTTATATAGTTTTATATAGTTTTATTAGTTTTATATAGTATTACACAGATTTATATAGTTTTATTAGTTTTATATAGTTTTATATAGTTTTATATAGTTTTATATGGTTCTATATAGATTTATATATTTTTATACAGTTTTATTTAGTTTTATATAGTTTCATATAGTTTTGTACAGTTTCATATAGTTTCATATAGTTTTATATAGTTTTATATAGTTTTATATAGTATTACACAGATTTATATAGTTTTATTAGTTTTATATAGTTTTATATAGTTTTATATAGTTTTATATAGCGTTATATAGTTTTATTAGTTTTATACAGTTTCATATAGTTTTTATATAGTTTTATTAGTTTTAAATAGTTTTATATAGTTTTATATCGTTTTATATAGTTTTATATAGTTTTACACAGTTTTATATAGTTTCATAGAGTTTTATATAGTTTTATACAGTTTTATATACTTTTATATAGTTTCATTTGTTTTGTATAGTTTTATATAGTTTTATTAGTTTGATATGGACTTATACAGTTTTATATAGATTTATATAGATTCATATAGTTTTATTAATTTTATATAGTTTTATATAGTTTCATATAGTTTTATATTGTTTTATGTAGTTTTATATAGTTTTATATACTTCTAAACAGTTTTATATAGTTTTACACAGTTTTATATAGTTTTATTAGTTTTATATAGTTTTATGCAGTGTTATGCAGTTTTATATAGTTTTATATAGTTTTATATAGTTTTATATAGGTTTATATAGTTTTTTATAGTTTTATATAGTTTTATATAGTTTTATATAGTTTTATATAGTTTTATATAGTCTTATATAGTTTTTCATAGTTTTATATTGTTTTATATAGTTTCATATAGTTTTATAGAGTTTTATATATTTTTATATAGCTTTATGTAGTTTTATTAGTTTTATACAGTTTTATATACTTTTATATACTTTTATTTGTTTTGTATAGTTTTATATAGTTATATTAGTTTGATATAGCCTTATACAGTTTTATATAGTTTTATATAGATTCATATAGTTTTATTAGTTTTATATAGTTTTATATACTTTTATACAGTTTCAAATAGTTTTATTAGTTTTATATAGTTCTATATAGTTTTTATGCAGTTTTATTACTTTTATATAGTTTTACATAGTTTTATATAGTTTTTTATAGTTTTATATAGTTTTATATAGTTTTATATAGTTTTATATAGTTTTATATAGTCCTATATAGTTTTACGTAGTTTTATATAGTTCTATATAGTTTTATATAGTTTTATATAGTTTTATGTAGTTTCATATAGTTTTATATACTTTTTTATAGTCTAAATAGTTTTATATAGTTTTATATAGTTTTATATAGTTTTATATATTTTTATATACTTTTATACAGTTTTATATAGTTTTATATAGTTTTATATAATTTTATATATTTTTATATACTTTTATACAGTTTTATATAGTTTTATATAGTTTTATATAGATTCATATAGTTTTACATAGTTTTATATAGTTTTATTAGTTTAATATAGTTTTATATAGTTTTATATAGTTTTATATAGTTTTATTTAGTTCTATATAGATTTATATATTTTTATACAGTTTTCTATAGTTTTATATAGTTTCATATAGTTTTGTACAGTTTTATATAGTTTCATATAGTTTTATATAATTTTATATAGTTTTATATAGTTTTATATAGCTTCATATAATTTTATATAGTTTTATATAATTTTATAGAGTTTTTATATAGTTTTATATAGTTTTATTAGTTTGATATAGCCTTATACAGTTTTATATATTTTTATATAGATTCATATAGTTATATTAGTTTTATATAGTTTTATATAGTTTTATATAGTTTTATTTGTTTTATATAGTATTACACAGATTTATATAGTTTTATTAGTTTTATATAGTTTTATATAGTTTTATATAGTTTTATATGGTTCTATATAGATTTATATATTTTTATACAGTTTTATTTAGTTTTATATAGTTTCATATAGTTTGTACAGTTTCATATAGTTTCATATAGTTTTATATAGTTTTATATAGTTTTATATAGTATTACACAGATTTATATAGTTTTATTAGTTTTATATAGTTTTATATAGTTTTATATAGTTTTATATAGCGTTATATAGTTTTATTAGTTTTATACAGTTTCATATAGTTTTTATATAGTTTTATTAGTTTTATATAGTTTTATATAGTTTTATATCGTTTTATATAGTTTTATATAGTTTTACACAGTTTTATATAGTTTCATAGAGTTTTATATAGTTTTATACAGTTTTATATACTTTTATATAGTTTCATTTGTTTTGTATAGTTTTATATAGTTTTATTAGTTTGATATGGACTTATACAGTTTTATATAGATTTATATAGATTCATATAGTTTTATTAATTTTATATAGTTTTATATAGTTTCATATAGTTTTATATTGTTTTATGTAGTTTTATATAGTTTTATATACTTCTAAACAGTTTTATATAGTTTTACACAGTTTTATATAGTTTTATTAGTTTTATATAGTTTTATGCAGTGTTATGCAGTTTTATATAGTTTTATATAGTTTTATATAGTTTTATATAGGTTTATATAGTTTTTTATAGTTTTATATAGTTTTATATAGTTTTATATAGTTTTATATAGTTTTATATAGTCTTATATAGTTTTTCATAGTTTTATATTGTTTTATATAGTTTCATATAGTTTTATAGAGTTTTATATATTTTTATATAGCTTTATGTAGTTTTATTAGTTTTATACAGTTTTATATACTTTTATATACTTTTATTTGTTTTGTATAGTTTTATATAGTTATATTAGTTTGATATAGCCTTATACAGTTTTATATAGTTTTATATAGATTCATATAGTTTTATTAGTTTTATATAGTTTTATATACTTTTATACAGTTTCAAATAGTTTTATTAGTTTTATATAGTTCTATATAGTTTTTATGCAGTTTTATTACTTTTATATAGTTTTACATAGTTTTATATAGTTTTTTATAGTTTTATATAGTTTTATATAGTTTTATATAGTTTTATATAGTTTTATATAGTCCTATATAGTTTTACGTAGTTTTATATAGTTCTATATAGTTTTATATAGTTTTATATAGTTTTATGTAGTTTCATATAGTTTTATATACTTTTTTATAGTCTAAATAGTTTTATATAGTTTTATATAGTTTTATATAGTTTTATATATTTTTATATACTTTTATACAGTTTTATATAGTTTTATATAGTTTTATATATTTTATATATTTTTATATACTTTTATACAGTTTTATATAGTTTTATATAGTTTTATATAGATTCATATAGTTTTACATAGTTTTATATAGTTTTATTAGTTTAATATAGTTTTATATAGTTTTATATAGTTTTATATAGTTTTATTTAGTTCTATATAGATTTATATATTTTTATACAGTTTTCTATAGTTTTATATAGTTTCATATAGTATTGTACAGTTTTATATAGTTTCATATAGTTTTATATAATTTTATATAGTTTTATATAGTTTTATATAGCTTCATATAATTTTATATAGTTTTATATAATTTTATAGAGTTTTATATAGTTTTATATAGTTTTATTAGTTTGATATAGCCTTATACAGTTTTATATATTTTTATATAGATTCATATAGTTATATTAGTTTTATATAGTTTTATATAGTTTTATATAGTTTTATTAGTTTTATATAGTATTACACAGATTTATATAGTTTTATTAGTTTTATATAGTTTTATATAGTTTTATATAGTTTTATATGGTTCTATATAGATTTATATATTTTTATACAGTTTTATTTAGTTTTATATAGTTTCATATAGTTTTGTACAGTTTCATATAGTTTCATATAGTTTTATATAGTTTTATATAGTTTTATATAGTATTACACAGATTTATATAGTTTTATTAGTTTTATATAGTTTTATATAGTTTTATATAGTTTTATATAGCGTTATATAGTTTTATTAGTTTTATACAGTTTCATATAGTTTTTATATAGTTTTATTAGTTTTATATAGTTTTATATAGTTTTATATCGTTTTATATAGTTTTATATAGTTTTACACAGTTTTATATAGTTTCATAGAGTTTTATATAGTTTTATACAGTTTTATATACTTTTATATAGTTTCATTTGTTTTGTATAGTTTTATATAGTTTTATTAGTTTGATATGGACTTATACAGTTTTATATAGATTTATATAGAATTCATATAGTTTTTATTAATTTTATATAGTTTTATATAGTTTCATATAGTTTTATATTGTTTTATGTAGTTTTATATAGTTTTATATACTTCTAAACAGTTTTATATAGTTTTACACAGTTTTATATAGTTTTATTAGTTTTATATAGTTTTATGCAGTGTTATGCAGTTTTATATAGTTTTATATAGTTTTATATAGTTTTATATAGGTTTATATAGTTTTTTATAGTTTTATATAGTTTTATATAGTTTTATATAGTTTTATATAGTTTTATATAGTCTTATATAGTTTTTCATAGTTTTATATTGTTTTATATAGTTTCATATAGTTTTATAGAGTTTTATATATTTTTATATAGCTTTATGTAGTTTTATTAGTTTTATACAGTTTTATATACTTTTATATACTTTTATTTGTTTTGTATAGTTTTATATAGTTATATTAGTTTGATATAGCCTTATACAGTTTTATATAGTTTTATATAGATTCATATAGTTTTATTAGTTTTATATAGTTTTATATACTTTTATACAGTTTCAAATAGTTTTATTAGTTTTATATAGTTCTATATAGTTTTTATGCAGTTTTATTACTTTTATATAGTTTTACATAGTTTTATATAGTTTTTTATAGTTTTATATAGTTTTATATAGTTTTAT